>NW_025845566.1:333592-384724 GCF_002878395.1 Capsicum annuum | reverse complement strand
AATCAATTCTTTGGGCACAAGAATTGATTTTATCATTGGAATTTCATGATTTTGTAAAGTGGGTAAATACCCAAGATGTTTTAATGACGAATTATGAGGCTATGAAAATATAAATTGTTTAAGCTTTAATGTACATGATTACTTTATTATTCCCAAGTTATGATTTGATATGGTGAATTTCATATTTGTACCATGAGTTGATATTTCAAGTGTTTTCAAGTTATGATTTATGGAACTTTGAATAGTCCAATATTGGTATACATAATAACCTTATTATCTTGTTTTCTTGAATTGAGATTTTATGGCATAAATTGCATACCACTACTATGAAATTTTTTTCTGAGGATTCTTCATATAAGAGCCATGATTTGAGTTACATTACGACATACAAAATCTTACTATGATTTGAAGATCTTAAATGCTTTTCAAAAGCTAGTGTTATGATTTTAATATTGAAATGAAAGAATGATCATTTGAGAATATTGATTTGCATCCGCAGAGTCGGGATGACTTATATTGATTTTAAGCTCGCAGAGACGAATGTTGTGTTATTGATACCATGTTGATGTTGAGGAAAATTAAAATGTTCTGAGCTAAAATGTGTTGAGTTAGGAATCAATAAATTGATATGATTTGATAAATGAGAAAAAGATTTGATTTGGTCTTTATGATAGACCCTTGTGATGTTGTGGTGGATTTTCTAATGCGTTCTGAGCTAGTCGGGGTGTATTACTTATCAACGAGAGGGAAATTTTCTATTTCCCCAAACCTATGTGCCACCGTATGGTTGTTGATGATCATATTGTTAGCTCGAGAGCCGAATTGTGATTATTAAAGCTTTAAGGTTGAAATCCCTGGCAAGAGTACAACACTCTCGCCACTGGGAGTGCTCTTCCTAGGAGGGCAAACGTTGGTACTCCATGTGGGTCACGTGGGACTGTCACTTATCGGAAACTCCCCTGTCCATAAGAGTATGTTTCTTCAACTATCGAGTCGCTACGAGTCTTGAGTTGATGAGTTTGGTTGTCTATGATGAGTCATGAGAATTTATGATGAATATTGATGATTTTATGATGATTTATGACATTTTACATATGTTTTCCTCTCTATAATATTATGAGAAGTATAGATAATGAAATTCAAGCTATGTGAGTATTCATTTTCCGTACACATGTTTCATGAAATCAAAGATATTATTCAAATTATTGCGTGCACCCCCACATATTCAGTTGCTTATGAGGAGTCATGGTGAGTTATGTAACTACTTCCCACAGTTTCCGTGTCAGTATAAATCTTTAGGAGTCAGAGGTGTGAGTGTATTTGATTGATTAGTGTTGGTATCATGTAATTCAGTAATGCAGTACGCTAGAACAGTAGTGAGTTTCAAGGACAGTAAAGTGGTATCCGAGTTGTGGTATATGGAGTCATTATAATTGTTATAGTGATTGTGAACTGTGTATTCTTATATGTGTACTCGTTCGTTATTCTCATGATTATTCTTTTGATTAAATGTTCATGCATAAGCCCTTGTATTTAGCCTTCCCTGCTTGCATACTCAGTACATCTTAGTACTGACGCATTCGTGCTATGGTGTTCTTTTATTTTGGGGCAACATAGTTTCAGAGGAGTGAAACTTGGAGCATCTTAGAAGTCACCTGTATAACAGCAGTGGGTGCAGCAGTGAGTCCTCATCATCCGAGAATGTTGTTATTACAGTATTTGATTTTAGTAGATGGAGTTAGTTGGGGGAATTGTCCCTTTAACTCCACAGTTCAGGAAGTGTAGAGGCTTTTCACACAGATGTATTAGTGTGTGGTTTAAGGTATTCTACATTTCAAGCTGTTTGAACCTTATGGCAAGTGTTAGCCAGTTT
Source organism: Capsicum annuum (assembly GCF_002878395.1). Lineage (NCBI taxonomy): Eukaryota > Viridiplantae > Streptophyta > Magnoliopsida > Solanales > Solanaceae > Capsicum > Capsicum annuum. Next base: position 382,851 of record NW_025845566.1, on the reverse strand, counting down.
TCGCATGTATTTTATTATATTATGCAATAAATAGGTACAGATATGAGAAAAATGGTTAGCTTGTGGTCCTTCAGGATCATAAGCACCATGTGGCGTTCCGGTTCTCGGGAATCGGGGTGCTACATAGGGTTTAGGTACTTAAGCTTAAAGGTCAAATATTTTCGAAATTTCTTCATGATTCTTCGCAATTATGGTATGTGGGACTACTCTAAAAACCTTAGGCATAAGTTTAAAATTTTTATCAAGATTAAAGATCCCAATTATGATTTATAATGAAGTATTCGATATTATTTTTGAAAGTTATGCATCATGGGACTATTTTGATGAAAATATATGTTATCTTGAATCACTTTTTATGGAAATTGAATTATAACTGTATTTATATATGATTTAGTGTATTTTGTAAGATTGGTTGAGAGCATGAGTTACAATTTCCTCTCCAGCTGCGTACTAAAGTTTATATTTTCATTGTGAATGATTTGAAATGCATGACTTAAGATTTGAAAGTGATTTTCACAATATTATGGTGTTTGACATGGTTTATATATGACGAGAGGGAGTTTCTTGTTATAACTATATTCTTGCTTTAAAGGAAGAGAATTGCATATGATTAAATAAATTGACATAACCACCACATGTTTTGAATCTTACAAATAGATGATAAATGCCTAAATGTTCTTGAGATTTCAAATTGATTACTCTATTGTGATGTTATGAATCTTGGATGGTCATGTGCATGTTTTGAATATGATGGGTTGTTAATTTGATATGATATTGACTTGCAAGTCAGGGTTTGACGAAACCCAGTGATTACATGCCCTTAATAGAAATAGTTTTGAATGTTTTGAAAGTATGAGCATATATACTTTAAAGAACTAAAATTTAGAATTAAGAGAGCTAGTAGGTCACTCGAAGAAGGCGTTTAAGTGTAAGGGTTCATCGTTGGAAACCGTAGTTGCCAATATGCATCTTTTATACTGTATCCTACATGGGAGGATAATAAAAGTGATTAGGACATCTCATATGGGGGGGATTCCTATTGTGTGATCAATTGGGGGAGGAGGGTATCACCATCTCCAAATCCTGGTGGCTACATGGATTGGAGGCTCAGCTGCTGATTTAAGGGAGAGTTCCACATAGCTCATAGAATTTAAAATTTTTAGGGTGTACCGACTAGCTCAGAAGAATAACAAAGAGTGAGTCAAGATTGTTAAGAATTGCTTTGATATTTATTAAACATGCCCATGTATATTTACTTATATAATTTACACTGTTATTACGAAATTCTCTCATCTATTTTGTATAAAAACATGTTAGTTTGAGTTGTTTCACATACCAGTACATCTGTACTAACCCCCTATATTTCAGGATTTGAGACATAGTCCCGGGGTCTAGCTAAGCAGTAGATTGGGTTGTCCGAAGATTGCAGTTGGTGAGCCTTCTCTATTCCGAAAGGCCAGGTTTACATAAACATTGTCATTTGATTGATTCATGGTCTGACTAGGAGCCTTGTCCCAGTTTTATTTTAGGCATATGTTGGATATGGTAATGTTAGATATTTCACAGATGGGTGTCATATGTGTTGAATATTAAGAATTTCTTTACAAATTGTTCAGGGTTGTGAGATTGACCATGGTGCCATTTTGTTATGTTTTTTCGCAAATTCTTTATATTGAATAAATGTTGTGCATGATTGCCAAAAAGAAAGGGGTATTTTTTCCTTCATGGTTCGGGATGCCCATGACGGCTAGGTCCCCGTCTCGGGTCGTGATACTTACTGCCTAAAAATTCCACTAAGTGTTGGGGACTTAGTCATATTTTTGGACTCTTAACTTTGAGGATTTTTAAATGGGTCTTCCCAACCCCGAGACATTGGTTTTTTAGTTAGTTCATGTTCAAGGGTGTCAGGAGCATGTCTTGGGGGAAGTTTTAGATTTTTCAAACAAGAATTGGGTGGTGTTTGTATTTCGATTCCAGCAGCTCACCGCATTAGTGGTGCATCGCGGTGGCTATAATGGTGGAAGCCTTATCACGTTGTGGTGGCCCTTTAATCTGTGTTCCTATTGCAAATTTAATTCTCTATAGGTAAATTGAGTCTTTTCCCCTCAAACTAATTCGTAAAAACATGAATTAAAACGTCGGTTAGGGCATTATTTGCCTATTTTTCCCAATCCTCCTATTAAAGAAACCCTAACCATCTCCTAAGTTCATCAAATTCAATTACCTCCTCTTCAAGAAAACAAAAAAATCAAGTTCACCAAATCCAATAACTTTCAAGAAAAGCATCAAGATTGTGTTTCTCTTTTAACCTTAAGGATTTAAGGTATGTACGAAATTCAACGATCGGCCCTTTTCACCCATGGGGTCCAAGAACCCATCTTTATGTTTCAAATGATGAATAGTACATGTTTTGATGAATTATCTCCACAAAGCTCTTATGAATTTCGATTATGTATTATGTTTCCAAGCATTTTGATGGAATAATGAACCTTTATTATGTTCTTTTAAAGCTTCATATGTCGTTATTATTATTTTTATTTAGTGCTGGAGAGTTATGAACACCCGATACTTAGCTGTTTATATAATTTTGGTATATTTAGAATGATTTTAGATAAACCATGACCGTTGTAATTCAGTTAGTATCATGATCAGTTGTTTGCTCAATTAAGCTTAGTTCAAATAATTAATCAATGTCATTAAGTTTGGACTAGGATTTAGTACCGAGACAACCCAGAGATGGTGGCTCACCTGCCAGTAGAGGGTGTGACCTTTAGTAGTAGTCTCTTAATTCCAAAACTATGTAGCCAGCATAGGTTAGAGATGTCAACATAAAAGTTGAGGGTTGATAAAGTGTTTACCTGCCAGTTGAGGGTAACACATATCTCCTTAAAGCACCTATCAGATGAGGGTCACTCATTAGTCCTTCAGGAGGCTAGTTTAGTGGATCCATACAGCCAGCATTAGTACCCGTGGCACGGTACTGACACCCTTCCAACTGGGGTTACAATTTGGACCCTAATTAGGTCAGATTGGGGCATGTCAGTTAGATGATACCTCCCATAGTCTTAGTTCAGTATTCAGTAAATAATTCAGTTCAGGTTTGCTTGACCATATTATACGGACTTCCAGTTATTCAGTTATCAGATTTCAGTAATTCATTTTATATATTATTTTAGAAATATTATATGCTTGATCTTGCATTCTTAGTATTTCAGTTTTCATGCATGCATACTCAGTTATCTCATGCTATCAGCCAGTCCTTTTTTAAGCATAGTTAACTCTTGCATTACATCCTAACCTCATATCATATACCAGTACATTCAAAGTACTGACCGCATACTTTTCTTTGCGCTATGACGTCTTATATCATAGGTACGGACGCTCATTTTCCTGACCACGCTTAGATAGTTTGGTTTATCAGCAACAACAGTCGTGGTGAGTCCTTATCTATCAAGGACATGATTGTTTCATTTCAATTTATCTTCGTTTTTCAGTAATTCTATTTAGTTGTAGTTAGTTGGGGGTCTGTCCCATCAACTCCATAGTCAGTCACTTAGAGGCTTTTCAGAAATTGAGAGAGTTAGTTGGGTTATCAGTGGTTTTATCAGTCTTTTCAGTATGTCTTCATGCGTTCAAATTTATGAGATAGTTATGTTTTAGTATTAAAAACCTTATGGCATTATCAATTGTTTTTTTGCATATGTTGTTTATTATCAGGCATTCCGGCAACGATTTCACTCCCCGGCAACGATTTCAATTTGATAACGCTCACCTATTCCATAAAATGTGGTAGAGGATGGTCATTGTCAATAGCCCAACTTTTGTTGAGGTCGAATCCACAAGTAGTGAGAATTAGAGTTATAATATAATGGGTTTTAACACTTACTAAGAAAACAGCTGAAAGGAAAATAAAGTAAAAAGCATGATTTAAAATGGGGGTGTTTGGTTTTGAGAGAATATTTGTTACTAGCAATTAAATTCCACGAACTACACAACAATTGTAATTTAACTTTGATGTAGAGGAAATCTTGGGATTGTATCTACCTAAGGTAAACTTAAGTATGGGTATATGAAGCTTTGATGCACACACTAGTTTATTGATAATATGGTAGGCTAGGTCTAAGATCCTTGGAGCCAGTTTGTCAACAAAACCTCAAGAATTTCACTCATTGAACCTTTTAGATTCCTAACAAGTGTGTTAATTATATTCACCTTCAATTGGTATCCCTATTTCTAGGAAAATACCCACGATATAGTCAGCTTCATAATAGCTCTTATGTCTAAGATAGTGAAAATTAGCAAACTAAACCCAATAATTGTATACTATTGCTTTGGTTCCCACATCCCTCTTTCAAGGATAATGTAGGTTCCAAAATTTCACCGAAACCCCTCTTTCAAGGATGGTTTGAGCTTTTAAGAGTTTGTTGTTTTCACCCACAAACCCACTTTGAGTATTTGGGGTTTTCACCGGCAAATCCCAACTAATTTGATCAAGCAATAGTAGAACCCATTATTAACTAACTAGCATATACCCAAATACATCACAACCCACAAGTAATTGCACCTTAGTTCAGCATTATCCCAAGACTAAAAGATTTAGATACTTATGAACAAAAGAAAGAAGCATATACCAAAAGGGTTGTTCAAGGTATCCATCCTTCACAAGTACAAAAATCCAAATCTCCAAATCAAATTTCAATTCTTTCCCAATTCAGGGTTTTAATTTCAAATTCAAAGTATTGCTCAAAACTAGAATGAACAAAATATGAAAAAGGGTTTGAATCTCTTAAGGAACTTGGGATCGTCCATAAAAAGATTTATGAAACTGCCCCTGGGCCAAATCCTTCGCTGCCGCAATCGCACCAGAATAGCCGCGATCGCGGCTACCGCGAATGCTGATAGGTAACCGCGATCATGGTTACTGACCTGCTTGACTGACTATGATTGTGGTAACTGAGAATCATTCTGGACATGGTCCTTGAACTGTGCAATTTTCCTCTCTTTTGTGTTTCTTTTTAGCTCAAATCCGCATCCTTCTATATTATCACCTATATGCCTTCAAAATATTGAAATTTGCGCATTTAACCACATTGTTTTATTATTGATGTCTTCAAATCATAGTAGTGTCCATTAATGTTAAGTGTAAATAAGTTGTAAATACACCACACATCAAATAACAACACCCATGTTGCACCATTGTGCTTTGGGTCCAAAATAATATAAAAAATCCCTTAAGTAGGTCCCACATAAGGAAATCGAGTTTCTGAGACCAACGTAACGTTCAAATACTATTAGGAAGTTACGGCCCTCAAGAAATTTGTGCAAAACAACTATATTTGGGTCTAAAATCAAGCCTCAAGCCATTTGGGGTTTTTGTCAAAAATTCAAGAAATTAGAGTATTAAATTGAAGGATTCTTATCTCAAATTCATTGTTAATCAGAAATATAAATGTTAAACAAGATTGTAATTCACCCCAAGAGTCAATTTGAATCTACCAAGTGTTTTTAGGGCTGCTTTGGTTCAAAAAGAGGTGAAAAATGCCCAAATCTCGACGAAGGGGCCTTTTTATACGTGGCTAAAAAGGGTCTGTCTGCAAGGTGGAAACTTGTTTTTGACCTCCCAGACTCATTTGGACTCTGTTTTTCGCTAACAAACTATCTAACCCACTACTTTCATCATTTCAGATCCATTGGTGAAGTTGGATTTTCTATCTGAGGTCATTTAAGCCACTTATGGGTCCCACACCTATATCTTCCAATTGTTGTCTTTTCGACCAACGGGCCAAAATGAGCTCAGGTTCAGTGCGATCGGATCCAAGGTTCTACCTAGCCTAAAATTAATATTACAGAGTTGTTATATCAGGCAGAATTAGCATCTTAGATCATTTTACTAAAGTTCACTCGGTTGCCATTTTTAACCAATGAAGACTTCTAAATGGGGAGTTGGTTCAAAAACCTAAATGAACTGTCTTGTAATCGAACTATTAGTTCCATGAAGTCATAAATGACTTCAGGAAGCTATGAAAAACTCTAAAGATGAAAATAAGAAAACAGTATGAAAAATGACCTGAAGGATCATTACAATATCCACTACCAAGGAACTTTCATCCCCAAAAGTTAAAGATGGGGATGTACTTGAAGTCTCGAACAGTTGAGGACACTGGGCCTAATCTTTCTCTAGATCTCCCTACTGTCCTCCTCTACTGGGCGGTTCCTCCAGCAGGCGGTGCCTCCACCGAACTTTTACTACATAAATCACTCTAGTACACAGCTGCCTCACATCACTAGAAAAAATAAGCACAGGCTTCTCTACAAAGGCCAACCGCTCATCTAACCGGACTGGGTCCTACTTAAGAACATGAGATGGGTCAAGAATATACTTCCAAAACATGGGGACTTGGAAACCTGGATAAACAACTATAAAATCTAGAGGTAAAGCTAACTCATAGGCAACTCACCCACTGTACAGAGAATCTCAAAAGGGCCAATAAACCTTCCTTTCAAACCTCATCACACCTCTCATAGGTGAAACACGATGTAACACATAGTCACCAACTCCGAATCTCAAGGTATGGAGTCTACGATTGGCGTAGGTGTTTTTCCTACTCTTGCTACTCTGAGCTTATCCTGAATCACCTTGACTTTATCCAATGAGTCCTGAAGAAGATCCGTACCACGAGGTCTCACCTTAGACATTTCAGACTACCCTATCATAGAACGCCATCTCCTACCTTACAAGGCCTCATAAGGTGCCATCTCAATGCTTGAATAATAGCTATACTCAAATCTAATTGATTATACAACTCCTCCTAAAATGCCCTCTAAAATCTCAAAGTAAATAGAGAACCACAATCAGATATGATAGAAACAAGCACTCTATGCAAAAAAATTATCTCCCAAACATAAAACTGGGCTAATATCTTAGAACTGAAGGTCATCTTAATAGGAATAAAATAGGCTGACCTGGTCAAATGATCCACAATAACCCAAACACCATTATAACCATGGGGAGTATGAGGAAAACCACTAATAAAGTCCATAGTAGTCTGTTCTCATTTCCACTCAGCAATGGGCGATCTCTGAGTCAATCCACCTGGACGCTAATGCTCGGCCATAACCTGCTGACAACATAGGCAATGAGAACCAAATTCTGCCTCATCTCTCTTCATCCCGTACCACAAATAATGCTGCAGTAAATCTTTATACATCTTAGTCGTACTAGGATGAGTAGAATACCTAGAGCTATGAGCCTCATAAAGATTTGACTGAATCAGATTATCAAGTCGGGGAATACAAACATGACCCTGAAACCTCAAGATACTCTTGGAATAAATGGTGTGCCTCCTAGACTTACCATTAACTACCTTCTCATAGAGAAAATAAAACTAAAACCAACACCAGAAGAATCACAAAACACGGTGAATCCCTCACCTTCAATAGGAAAAACTAACACTGTCGCTGAAGTAAGACAATCCTTGAGCTTTTTAAAGCTGAACTCACACTTCTCGGACCATTAGAAAGGAACGTACTTTCATGTAAATCTAGTCATAAGAGAAGAAATAGTAATAAAATCTCATTAAAGAGTCTATAATAAATAGGCAACCCAATAAAACTGCGAACCTCAATAAAAAATGTAGTCCTAGTCCAATCATGAATCACCTCAGTCTTAGGCGGGTCTAGCATATACCAGCCTTGGACACCACATGTCCAAGAAATTCCACTTACTCAATCAAAAACTCACACTTGGAGAACTTGGAAAAAAACATATGCTCTCTCAAAGTCTAGAGCACGACTCAAATTCTGCGCATGTTTCTCAATACTTCTCGAATAAACCAGAATGTCATCAATGAACACAAAAATAAAGGAGTTTAAATAGGGTCTGAACACACGGTTCATCAAATCCATAAACACGGCTGGGTTATTAGTCAACTCAAAAGGCATCACTAAAATCTCATAATGAACATAATAGGTCCTCATCATTAGCACGAATCCTCAACTGATGGTAACCACATCTCAATTCAATCTTAGAAAACTCTACTACACCTAAAGCTTGTCAAACAAATCATCAATGCAAGGCATACGATAATAATTGTTCACCATCACTTTATTAAGCTACCTATATTCAATACATGTACGCATCGAACCATCTTTCTTCTTTATGAACCAAATAGGATCTCCCTATGGGGACACACTTGATCTAAAAAAACCCTTACCTAGAAGATCATAAAGCTTCAAATTAAGCTTCTTAAGCTCGATAGAAGCCATGTTGTAAGGTTTCATACAAATATGTCGAGTGCCAGCCTCAAGATCAGTAAAAAACTCAATTTCATAGTCAGGGGGAATAGCACGAAGGTCGATAGGAACCACATCAGGATACTCACAAACAACAGGAACAGAGTTAAGTGAAAGACTCTCTACATGAGTATCACATACGTAAGTGAGATAAGAGTCGCATCCTATCGATAGAAGTTTTCTAGCACAAATATAAGAAATAATGCCCGTCAGCTCATGACTAACTGCTCCCTGCTACACGACTGGGGGTATGCCATTCATGGTTAAGCTAACAGTCTTAACAAAACAATAAATGACCGCTTGATAGTGGGATAACCATTCCATGCCTAAAATCACATCAAAATCCAGCATATCTAGAATATTAAGGTCAGTAGAAGTATTAACATCACTAACTAGCACAACACATCATCTGAATACTCGTTCCACTATTAAAGTATCATCCATGGGAGTAGATACGCACAATGGAACAGATAATACATCACTAGTCAAGTCCATTTTTGCTGCATAATAAGCATATATATAAGAATAAGTGGATCCGGGATCAAATATATCAAAACCCAACTTACGGCAAGCCAAAATTTTATCGGTCACACTAGTATCTAAAGTCATAGCCTTGGTTCTAATAGGTACTAAATACAATTAACCATGCCCACCACCTAGCTGGTTACCTGACCGACCTCTTATCTGACCTGCCTGAGTACCACTTCAAGCACCCTAATAACCACCCCTGTGACCTCGCGAACCACCTCTACCTGAGGGATAAACTGCCCTAATGTGTGTAGCACCCTTTTCTAAAACATCCATCGCCCCACGACTAGGGCACCCTCGCGAATAATGACCAGCAAGTCCATAAGTATAACAATAATCATAAGAAGAACTAGAAACAATAAATTCGGCATACCCAATATAACCATCATGTCTAGTATAACACTAAAATAAAACCCTTTAGGACTGGTCATCGCCCTTACTAGGGCGACCACTAGCACAAAACTGACCTTTATTTGTAGTCTAAAAAGATGCTTGAACTGGTCGACTAGGCTGACTCTGAGGCAAAGAAGATGGACCCGGAGGATACCAAACATGAGACCACTACCTTTGAGGTGGGAACCACTACGAATCCAAAATAATCTACCCTTGAATAAAGGCCTCTTATCATGGCCCTTATGACTTTCCCTATGCATCTCCTCTATAACTCTAACATGATAAAAAATATCAGCAAAAGTCCTACCCACAACAGCTAGACTCTAAGTTAACATATGGATAGGAAAATCCATCCCTCAAATAACAAAATGAATTCTCTCATACTCAAAGGTCATAATAGAAGTAAAAGGTTGTGCAATTATAGGTTGAGAAGCTACTAGCTGAATATCTATCAGTGTAGGAGAAATCCCAACTCAAAGAGTCACAACTACAAGTTGCGCCCCTATCTCAGTAGTTGGTCCACCATCAGTCGGTACACCACCAACTATACTCAACATCTAAATCATGGTATCTCTGAGAAATAAAGAAAGAGTGACACCTAGTGGATCCTGGGCTTGTCCCTGGACAACTATTGGTTGTGGCAGAAGAATCTCTGGCTCAAATACAGGAATAGAGTCTGCGGAAGGCAACCTATCTTGGCATCTAACTTGGTAAATATCTCTCGGCTATCCATGACCTCTAGGTAATATACATTTAATAACAAAAGTAGGATCCCTACGTTCGATTTTGAGAACCTCATGTCACATAGAGGTAGCACATCTCCTCAATATTTGTAAAAAAGTTAAGACAAGGAAATATTCTAGAAATCAACTCGAACTCTTAGCATGATATGAATCAAATAAGTAAGGAATCCTACGAATATCATATATCTTCCCGAAGATAGGAACAAATAATACCAATGAAACCTAGGCTCTGATACCAATTTGCATGACCCAATTACGATTCATAATGGCACCGACTAAAACTAACTGGTAGGTAAGCCGACACCATAACCCAGAGCTAAGACAATGGGTTATTCTTGTAGAAACATCCAATATGGGACAGATATACGAATATAATTATAAACATGGTATTCCAATAAAGTAGAGAATCCATTACACAAATACCCAGCCCATGACCTGGTAATATTAATACAAGAGCATCTAAGATCGACAGTAGGAAATACAACTCAAAGTCTAAATAGTCTTATATATTCATCTCGAATATAAAAGATTGAATACAGATAGAAGAGAAAGGGGTGACACAAAGCTACAAGAGCTCACCCTATCTCTGGATGATAAATAATGCATAAACTCAACTCAGCAGTGTTAACTAGTACTCGGGTTTAAAGGAAATGGTACAAAAATATAGTATGAGTACCAAAACAACCGATTCTAATGCCCAAAAATCTCATCCCGAGACGTCACGCGATACTTAAGGATATAAGTAGCCCTAAGCTTCCCTTTAAGCCTATTACTCCTTCCAACACTTGCTTTAGGATAAATAAGCTAAATAATGATAATTTATTGGCTCAACTACAATTCAAAATAACTAAAAATAATGTCTAAATAGTAATAATACTAATAATATGGAACACAACTTCAACTAACAATCAAGTCTGACAAAGCCTCTACTACTCAAAATGAAGAGCCACTGGGACAAACCACCAACTGACTCACAATGACCTAAAAGTAAAACTCAAAACACTGTGAAAATAGGAAAGATGGAAATATAGTTCCTCGAACCATGGGGACTCACCAACTGTGGAATGTAGACAAAGGTACTCAGGAATAACGGTCACTACTGATACTAAGCACCTGAACCTACATTATGAGAAAATGTAGCATACAGACGTATATGTGTATCAGCACTTTAGGAATGTAATGATTATATGGGGGTGTATGCAATTAAGTAGATAATAATATCAATCTCAGTAGAAATCATGCATTCTGCTATAAATGACTCACATAGCTTGAATAAAACTGAAAAATTGAATATCATAAATCATATATAATAAGGTAGAAATCATAAATCTCGTGATTCATTATATTAGTTCTAAAACCCATATTCTCCATTTAATTCTCAAAATAGGTAAACAAGAGAAATCTTAAAATATTAACTCTCGAAACTTGAACTTTAATCTTATGGAGAATAAATGACTTTCTTAAAACTTAGAGCTTATAGAACTTTGGGACTTAGGAAACTTTTATCTTAATTAGAGTAGGGGACTACTTTGGGAGTTTCTGCTAAGCGAAATAAACCATTTGAACCACATGGAGTCCAACGTTTTGCCCACGTTGCGGAGAGCTGTTCTATCCTTGCCATCAGAGTAGAACCTTAACTTTAGTAATCACATATCTTAACCCACTTGGGGTAAATAAGAAACCTACGAGGGCACGTAGTTCTGGGGCATGAGACCTCAGAATCATGTCCAACTCGGTGCTAAATACTAGTCCCATCTTAGCTCAGAACTTTTAGGAAATCCACCTTAAAATAATTCAAGGGACCATAATAAAGACCAAATACACTTCTTTAGTCTTTAAAGAATAACTAGTGTGGACTCATATCTTAGCTTAGACCCAAAAATGTCAAATCTTTACTTAAAATCTATAAACAATATAGCCATGGAAGGTTTATAGCACAAACAATATGAAAACAATATTCTTTAAATGGGGTCATTGACCCAAGCATCAATATCATATTAAAACATCCAAAAAATCTAGAAAATTCATAAATAGGTATGGAGGTGAAACATAATCATGTAATTCAACCTTCAATCCATAGAAAATATTAAAATCTTGCAAAAAATAATAATAGGTATAAACCCTAACTTCAATGCCATGGAAAATCTCATAATTTGCAGAAATTTGTATTTAAAATAAGCCTTTAGGCACAAGGGTGAAAGGATTACCCTTGTTCAAACCCCACATACCTTAGAATGTGAAATTGGACGAACAATTTTGCTTGAGACTCTTTTTGGAACTCTTGAGGGAGGGTTCTTGAAGCCTTTAACTTGGGAACTTTGAATCTTAACTCAATTTGCAGAAATTAGGGTCACTTCTTGAATTTCTTAGAGAAGGAATTTAATTTTTTACTTAAGGAAGAAACCCTAGCTTTGAGATGCTTTTGGATGAACTGAAGTCATCTGGTTTGTTTGTGTATATTAATATGTAAAAAGGGTAGAATAAGACCAAAAAGCCCCTATTTAAATTGACTTAAAATCATTGAATGAAATATACGATAGTTGGTGCGACGGTCCGTCGCTGGGTTGATGGTTCGTCGGTCCTGTCCATATTTCGACTTTCTGCCTTAGCTGTGACGGCTAGGTCGACGGTCCTTCGCTGGATCGATAGTTCGTCAGCCTTACCATCACAACTAAACAGAATGAGTCCTCACTACCTCCTCTACGGCGGTTTGGGCGATGGTCCATCAGACCTCTCCATCGCACCTGGGCAATTCAGATTGCTTTCTATAATTTGGCCATATATTTCTCTTTTGATGTTGGATTTTAATGAAATGCATATTGTTGGAAAGATAATTTAATTTTCTACATGATAAAAAGTCATTTTTAGGAACACTCTATATGGTTTAAATACTAATCACTTTGGAAGTGATTCCTAAATCTTTTAGAGATGGAATAAGGCTTTACTTGAAATATTTTAAAGGCTTAGATTATAAGGGAAATTTACAGGGTCTTACAATATCTCCCCCTTGGAAACATTCATCCTTGAATGTTGTTTGTTAGAGTAAAAGTATAGAGAAATCAAGGAATGCATAGCTGAAACAATTCGCAAAACTGATTCCATATCTTTCTTAGCTTTTGAATACTTCGGGAAGTGCAAGAGCCTAAACACGAATAGATACATAGTTGAACTTTGATTCGAAAGGAACTAAATTGAGAAAGAATAATACCTTTGGCTTGATCTGAACTCATGGAGAAAAGGTGCAGGTACTTGGCTCGCATATCTTCTTCCGCTTCCCAAGTAGTGCCCTCAATTGACTGATTCCACCACAAAAGTTTGACCAAGGGAATTTCTTTGTTTCTTAGTCTACGTACCTGGTAATTTAGGATCTCAAACGGAACCTCATCAAATGAAAGAATAATCTGGATATCTGAGCTCTTGAAAGGATCTACTACAATGGAATCATCAATGTGCTTCTTAAGAATGGAGACATAAAAGATATGATGGTTAGCTGACAACTTTGCTAGCAACTCAACTTCATAGACTACTTTCCCAACACGGCTCAAAACTATATAAGGGCCAACATAACAAGGACTAATCTTCCCATTTTTCCTAAATCTTTTCATCCCTTTCATGGGTGAAATCTCAAGGACACCAAATCACCCACGTCAAACTAAAGATCTCTTCTTCTCATATCTACATATGATTTCTGATGACTCTGAGCTGTCTTCTACTTCTCTCTAATCAACTTAACTTTCTCCATAGCCTCAAACACTCCATTAGGCCTAATCATAACAGCCTCACCCACTTTGAACCAACCTATGGGTGATCTCCATCTCCTCCCATACAAACCCTCAAACGGGGCCATCCGAATACTAGAGTGATAACTATTGTTATATGAAAACTCAAGTGCTCATGCCCTCAACATATCTTCTAGAGCTTGAATGGTTTTCTCAGGCTGACCATCTATCTGTAGATAAAAAGCAAAACTCAAATGAACTTGGGTACGAGGACCTTTCTAAAATGCTCTCTAAAACTGAAAAATGAATTAAGTACCCTTATCCGAGATAATGGACAAAGGAACTCCATGTAACCTGACTAACTACCGAATATATAATCTAGCATAATCCTCAGTTGTATAAGATGTATGCACTGGCAAAAATTGCACGAACTTAGTCAACCTGTCCACAATAACCCAAATAGAATCATGACGATGACGCAAAAGAGGTAAACCAGTTATGAAATCCATATTCACCTCTTCCCACTTCTAAGGCGGTTTACCAAAATCTTGCAACTTATGAAATCCATATTCACCTCTTCCCACGTTGCATACTTTGCCACAAACCCTGCTATATCTTTCTTCTTGCCACTTCACCAATAGATTTCCCATAAGTTGCGGTACATCTTAGTAGTATTGGGATGAATGAAATACCGTGCCCCATGCTCCTCAGCCATAATTCTCTTCTTTAAGTCACCAACACATGGAACACACGATCTATTTTGACATCTCAACACACCATCTCCCCGTTGGGAGAAAACCTCTACCTTTTGGTCCTTAACTGACTCCTTCAGTCTGACGAAACTAGCATCTAGGTCTTTCTTCTCCTTTACTTCCGCAACTAAAGATGATTCAGAACTACTTTGCAAGAAAATATTCCCTTCATCAGAATCAAGTAATCTAACACCCAATCTAGCCAGATAGTGCACATCACGAGCTAACTCTTTCTTATCTTTCTCCACATTAGCCACACTGCACATAGACATCTTACTAAGGGCATCCGCCACTATATTATCATTTCCCGGGTGATATAACACACTCATATCATAATCTTTTAGCAACTCTAACCACCTCTTCTGACAAGGATTCAAATCCCTCTAAGAAAACACATATTGCAAGCTTTCGTGGTCTGTAAACACATCAACATGAACACCATACAAATAGTGTCTCCAGATTTTCAAAGAAAAAACCACAGCGGCTAATTCAAAATCATGGGTTGGGTAATTCTTTTCATACAGCTTCAACTATCTAGAGGCACAACCCAAACCAAATATAGAGACATCACAATACACCACAAAACCACCCGTACCATCAGGTAAGGTTAACACAAGGGCTGAAGTGAGTCAAGTCTTCAACTCCCAAAAACTCTTCTCACAGGAATCTGACTAAAGGAACTTAACTTTCTTTTGGGTGAACCGGATCATGGGGGACGCAATAGAAGAGAAACCTTAAACAAAATGGAAGTACTAGCCAGCTAGACCCAAGAAACTTGTAATGTCAGATGGAAAGATAGGTCTAGGCTAATTTATTATAGCTTTTGACTTTTGGGGATCGACTCTAATGCCTTCAGCTGAAATAATATGACCCAGAAAAGCTATAGACTTAGCCAAAACTCATACTTGTTGAATTTGAGAAAAATAGATGATCTCTAAGAGTTTTCAAAACAATTCTAAGATGATCTGTATGGTTATTATCGGTACGGGAGTAAACAAGGATATCATATATGAACACTATGACAAACATGTCAAGATACTACTTGAACACTCGATAGATGAGGTCTATGAAAGCCATTGGAGCATTGGTTAGCACAAAAGACATGACTAGAAACTTAAAGTGACCATAAAGGGTTCAAAAGGTTGTCTTCGAGATATCACACTCCCTTAGTTTAAGTTAATGATTGTCGGATCTAAGGTCTATCTTCGAGAAATAACTTGCACATTGAAACTTATCAAATAGGTTATTAATTCTTGGAAGAGGGTACTTATTCTTAACTGTGACCTTGTTAAGCTAACGATAATCAATGGACATACGCAAAGAACTATCTTTCTTTCGCATGAATAGGATGGGTACACCCTAAGGAGAGACACTGGGCCTTATGAAACCTTTATCTAAAAGATCTTTGAGTTGTTATTTCAAATCCTTAAGCTCTATATGTGCCATATGGTAGGGAGAAATAGAAATAGGCTGAGTGTTAGGAAAATGGTCAATCTTAAATTCTATCTCTCTATCGGGAGGTATTCTGGGAGATCTTCCAAAAAAACATCAGGAAACTCATTAATAATATTGATTGACTTAATAGTTGGAGTCTCAGACTTAGTGTCTTTAACTCTAACTAGGTGATAGATGCAACCTTTGGATATTAGTTTTTTTACTTTAAGGTAGGAGATAAAATGATTCTTGGGAGATACTAAACTCCCAAACCACTCAAAAATTGGTTCATCAAAAAATAGAAACTTGAACACACAGGTATGATAGTCTATAAATACATAACAAGAATGAATCCAATCCATACCCAGAATAAGGTCAAAATCCACCATGTCCAACTCTATCAAATCAGCAAGTATTACTCTATGAAGAACAGTGATGGGAAATTTTTTATACACTTTCTTAGCAACAACTGACTCATCTACTGGAGTAGAATCTAGGAAAGGATCAGGAATCTTCTCGGGACTCATTTTGAATTTCACATCTACAAGTGGGGTCACATAAAAGAAACTTGACCCAGGGTCCAAGAACCCATAAACATCAAAGTGAAATACACAGAGCGTACCAGTAACAATATTGGGTGAATCCTCCTGCTCCTAGTGGGATGGTAAGGGATAGAATCTGTCCTGGTGCTGACCGCCAGCAGTACTGGATGAAGCACCCTGACGAAGGGCAGGATGGGCTAAAGGAGCTGGGGAACTAATAGCTTGAGTTTGAGATCGCACACCTGTGTTCCCCTGCCTAGCATATGGGCACTCTCTAATTTTGTGTCCCATCATGCAACAACCAAAACAACCCCTCTGTTCGGCCAAACACTATCTGGGATAGGTCCTGTCACACTTAACAAAAAGAGGATAATTTGGCCTGTTACTCACACTGTTCTGGGACTTAGACATAGTGGGCCTGCTCCCTTGCTCCTATCAGTTTTGGGGTGCTAGAGCACTAGCTTATGAAGGAACTGGCATAGATAAATGACTTTAAAACTGTGAACGGTTCTCTCTATGGGACCTAGTCTGACCATACTCATGCTGCTCAAATCTATCTCTCTTATTTCCCCTTACTCTATCTATCTCCATTTTCTTCTCTTTCTCTATCTTCTTTGTATGCATTATCAGTCGGGATAAATCCATATCCCTATTGAGCATAGCAGTCATACACTCTTTAGCACCAAAACAGACACACTTGTCATGAACTTACTCATACTAGTTCGGGTGTTAGCAATCAAATCAGGAGCATACTTGGCTAACTGGTTGAACTTCAAGTAGTACTCCTAAACAGAGCCCTGTCTCAAGTTCATAAACTCCTCTATCTTTACTTTCCTCATCTGTAATGGGAAGAACTTGTCCATAAATGCATCCTGGAACACCTTCCATGTAATAGGGGCAGCATCTTCCCCTCTATTTATTCTCCATGCAACAACCCAGTCATAAAAAATGTCTTTCAGATGATAAGATACCATCTCTACACTATCTCAGAAATATGCATGACTTGGGTGATCTTCCTCACCTCCTCAAGATATAACTATAGGTCCTCACTATCCTTAGACCCATAGAACTCTAGCGGATTCATCCGCATGAAATCATGGATCCTAGCAGCAGCTAAGTTACCTCTCTGCTAATGCGGAACTGCGGCCAAGTTATTTACCTAGACATTTACAGTGATTGCTTGGGCTAACGCCTGAAAGGCCGCCTAAAACTCAGCATGAGACACAGTCTCATTCAAGGGATCAATAGGCTGAAGTTGCTCTTTATTGTTTTTGCGGGCATTTGCTCTTCGAGGAGGCATTTTCTTAAATAACATAGCATGAATTAATAGCTGAGAGAGACAACTACAAGCACTAAGATTCTGAACGAAAGAGATGAATTTTTTCTAAAACATCTTGTAGCCTCTTGCTCATAGATGTGGCGCGCTATAGACCGATGACCAAAACTCTACTTAATGTATCTCGTCAGACTCCCTAGGACTCCTTAAACCTTAGGCTCTGATACCAAGTTTGTAATGCCCCAAAATCTCATCCCAAGATGTCACACGGTGCTTAAGGCTACAAGTAGCCCTAGGCTAACCCTTTGAGCCTGTTACTACTTCTAACACTTGCTTTAGGATAAATAAACTAAACAATGATAATTTATTGGGTCAACTATAATCCAAAATAACAAAAAATAATGTCTGAATAGTAAAACTACTAATAATCTAAAACACAACTACAACTGATAGTCTAGTCTGACAAAGCCTCTACTACTCAAACTACAGAGCCATTGGGACACACCCCCAACTGACTCATAATGACCTGAAAGTAAAACTCAAAACACTATAAAAATGGGAAATTTACAAATATAGGTCCTCCAACCATGAGGACTCACCAACTGTGGAATATAAACAAAGGTACTTGGGAATCACAGTCACTACTAAGACTAAGCACCTGAAACTACATTATGAGACAATGTAGCACACAGGCGTATATGTGGATCAACACTTTGAGAATGTACTGAGTATATGGGGGTGTATGAAATTAAGTAAACAACAATATCAAACTCAGTAGAAATCATGCATGCAACTATAAATGACTCACATAGCTTGAATAAAACGGAAAACTAAATATCATAAGTCATATATAATAACGCAAAAATGATAAATCTCGTGATTCATTATATTAGTTCTAAAACCCATATTCTCCTTCTTATTCTTAAAATAGGTAAACAAGAGAAATCTTAAAATATTAAATCACGAAACTTAAACTTCCATCTTATGGAGAATAAATGACTTCCTTAAAACATAGAACTTTGGGACTTAGGAAACTTTTACCCTAATTAAGGTAAGGGACTACTTTGGGAGTTTCTTCTAACTGACATAAACTATGTGATCCACATGGAGTCCAATATCTTGCCCAAGTTAGGGAAATTTATTCCATCTTTGCCATCGGAGTAGAACCTTAACATTAGTAATCACTTATATTGACCCACTTAGGGTAAATTAGAAACCTATAGGAGCACGTAGTTTTGGGGCATGAGACCTCGAATCAAGCCCAACTCAGTGCTAAATACTACTCCCATACTTAGGTCAGAACTTTTAGGAAATCCACCTTAAAATAATTCAAAGGACCATAATAAAGACCAAATATAATCCTTTAGTCTTTAAAGCATAACTAGTGTGGACTCCTATCTTATCTTAGACCAAAAAGGTCAAATCTTTTCTTAAAATCTGTAAACAATCTAGCCATGGAAGGTTTATAGCACAAACAATATTAAAACAATATTCTTTAAATGGGGTTATTGACCCAAGCATCAATATCATATCAAAACATCCTAAAAATTTGGAAAATTCAGAAATAGGTATGGAGGTGAAACATAATCATGTAATTCAACCTTCAATCCATAGAAAATATTAAAATCTTGCAAACAATAATAATAGGTATAAACCCTAACTTCAATCCTTTGGAAAATCTAATAATTTGCAGAAATTTGTATTTAAAATAAGCCTTTAGGAATAAGGGTGAAATGATTACCCTTGTTCAAACCCCACATACCTTAGAATGTCAAATTGGATGAACAAGCTTGCTTGAGACTCTTTTTGGAACTCTTGAGGGAGTGTTCTTGAAGCCTTTGACTTGGAAACTTTGAATCTTAACTCAATGTGAAGAAATTATGGTGAGTTCTTAAATTTCTTAGAGAAGGAATTTAGGTTTGTTCTTGAGGAAGAAACCCTAACTTTGAGATGCTTTGGGATGAACTGAACTCATCTAATTCGTTTGGGTATATTAATATTTAAAATGGGTGGAAAAGACCAAAAAGTCCTTTTTAAAAATGACTTAAAATTTCTAAACAAAATATGTGACGGTCCATCGCTAGGTTGATTGTCCGTCGGTCTTGACCATCACACCTGGGCCAAATTTGGACTTTCTACTTTGCCTGAGATAGCTGCTTCGATGGTCCGTCAGTGGATCGATGGTCCGTCGACCTTACCGTCGCACCTAACCAGAATGAGATCTTACTGCCTCCTCTGCTACGGTTTAGGCGACGGTCCGTCAGACCTCTTTATCGCACCTGGGCAGTTCAAACTGCTTTCTGTAATTCAGCTATATCTTTCTCTTTCGATGTCGTATTTTGACACAATGTGTATCGTTGGAAAGATAATTCAATTTCCTACACGATAAAAAGTCATTTTTAGGAAAAATCTATATGGTTTAAATTCTAATCACTTTTGGAGTCATTCCTAAATATTTTAAAAATAGAATAAGGCTTCACTTGACATTTTCCAAAGGCCCAAATTATGAGGGAACTTTATGGGGTCTTACATCGGTATTCAGTAGGTATTATCGGCCGCCTAAGCTAAATCATGATATAAAAATGATATAAATTAAGATAATATCTCAAAGTTAAGGTACAAAATTAAAGCTCAATCATATTCACCATCTCTGTATATAATCAATAATACAACTAGAATATTACTACAACATATCCATTCGTCATATGCCAATGTCATTTTACAAAAGAAATAAATTCTCTAAAACTTAAAGTATCACTAGTTCAATCATAATCGCATAAAGACCAAGATGTTATACAAACATTCATTAAACATAAGTAAAAGAACCCACCTTGGCATCTGATACCACCAGGCAGTACACTTAAAGGAATATAAAGTAAAGAAACTCATTACGACATACCATACCACCGGAGAGTACACTAAAGAATCAAAAACAAAGTATATAGTCATATAACCAACACACAAATGTTCATGGTTTACCACTTTCATATAAATGGTCATTGCCAATTTTATGATCATCATCAATTACCATCACTGAATTAACATATATCAAGTACTCACAATCATACTCACAAATCCATTTAGATACCTAACTCATCAGTATACTATATCTACTCATTTATAATAACCCAAATACTCGTTACCAAGTTACTAATCCACTAGTCATTAGGACCACTATTTGTTAGCTTACCCAATTTTATAAAGATTTCCCCATTCAAGAAAGAGAAACTAATTATCATTCACTAGGTATCCAGCATCCACATCTAGCCATGATGCACTACTAAACCATAGCCCATTTAACCAAAATTCATTCCTAGTTATCATAGGTGCACCGGTCGCTGTTTCAAAAAAGGTCACATATTATCGAACACACTTATATATCTATTAAAAAACACCTTTCACTATTTAACACCATAAATTTCTATGTCAACAATTAAGCAACCAAAGACATTATATGTTAGGCATCAATATCACTAATCATCAACAATTCTAAGTCTATTATCTTTATTATCCATTTACAAACATAATTACTAGTTACCACATTTTAACTAAACAAAGTTCGCCAACTAGTATTCTAGGCTTCTAGCCATCAAGTAACATAAACACTTTATGTATACAACTAGTTATCATATTGTGATACCCCAATTTTTCCCGTTAAATATTTCTCTCCCAAATGTGTCGAGTCGTTAAAGCCTTTTTATCTTTCCAAGAGTCCGTTAAGATCTCAGATGAAAATGTATTGAATTCTGTTCTTTATCGTGATTAATAATTTTTTTGTGTGGAATTTCTGGATATACGACCCATCATCGCGTAGATCATCGAATAAGCTTTCCAACTATATGTGGATCATCCAAAATGGACACTCGAGCGATGAGTTGTGATCATTCCGATCTAACCATGAATAGCGCTGAACAGTAAATGTGCAAGAAAAAAATACTGAGGCCAGGCGAATTTTAGGGTCAACTTCAAACAATCATAACTCTTTTTACATAATGATCTAGGTTAGCTACTATATATTAACAGAAATCTCTGAGAGTTTTCTTTCCAATGAAATTGGTTTCATCAAATTTGTCCATCGGAGCAAAAAGTTATGGTCGATCTACTTCAACCTATAAAAACAGTCCACCAAAGGATAGATTTGACATTATTTGATTTTTAAGGGTATTTTGGTCATTTCCACTCCAATTCATCCGGGTAAACCATGGATTTAAGTACATTAAGAGCATTCAATAGCTCATTTTTCTCCAAAATTTCCTAAGGCTCAATCCCCAACCCTACAACTCCAAATTTCATCCTTCTATGTCTCTTGATTGAACCGCAGAAATTTCAAATTGATTTGGGATTCAAGTTAATCATGTTAAGGGCTTCGAGAAGCACCCTTTATTTTCGTGAATAAAGTTCCAGAGTCGGAAGTTCATATTCATCTTTCATTTTTAGGTATGTGGGGCTTTGAACAAGATTATCCTTTCGATCTTATGCATGATATTTTTGTTGAATTACTTTGACATAAGATTTTACATGTTTTACCATGAATTGGAAATATTGTTTTATATCTTATATTATTGTCCATGAGCTATGGGATTATTTCATTCGATATGTGTATGGTGTTGAGGTGGAATTATGTCCAAAAAGTATTTGATTATGAGAGTATGATGATTTAATTTGTTAAGCCTTGATTTATACTATCATTCCACTATTTTCTTATTATCAATGTATAATTGATATTGGAAATTCTATATCCCTACTATGGGGTGATGTCTCAAGTACCTTTATAATTGAAGTTGCAATGAGTCTTGGTATTTTCTGAATGGTTTTGATGAGTTTAATTGTTGAAAATATTACGTATTGAGTCTTTATATCCTTGTCCAAATGTCGAGTCGGTTATGGTTCAATGTATTGATACCTTGTTGATGTTGAGGAAGATTAAAATGTTTTAAGCTAAAATGTGTTGAGTTAGGAATCCACAAATTGATATGATTTGATAAATGGGAAAGAGATTTGATTTGGTCTTTATGATAGACCCTTGTGATGTTATGGTGGATTTCCTAACGCGTTTTGAGCTTGTCGGGGAGTAGTACTTAGCTCCAAGAGAGAAATTTGGTATTTCCCCAAACCTATGTGCCACCGTAGGGTTGTTTGATGATGATATTATTGGCCAGAGAGCCCAATTGTGATTATTGCATTTTTAAGGTCGTACTCCCTGGCAAAGAGTATGATGCTCCCGCCAACGGGGGTTTCAAATGTTGGTATTCCACGTAGCTCATGTGGGGTTGTTGGTTATAGAAAACTCCCGTGTCCATAAGATTAAGTTTCTTGAATTACCGAGTCTCTCTGAGATTTAAGTCAAAGAGTTGAGATGTTTATGATGTTTTATGGTCATTTATGATGATTTATAATTACCTATGATGAGTTTTGACAATATGATAATTTATGATGATTTAGGATGATTTATCATAATATATGATTTGTAATAATTTACATGGATTACTAGATTTTATCATATGAACTGTTTATTATGAAATTATGAAAAGTATGATTTGATATAACTCAAGCCAAGTGAGACATCATTGTTCGTATGCATGTTTTTATGAAATTGATTATACTATTTATATTATTGCATACACCCCACATACTCAGTACATTTCAAAGTACTGACCCACAATTTCCATGGGCTACATTCTTACCATAATATAGGTACAAGCTGTAGCGCACATATCATGTTCAGCTGGGTCGCAGCTCTCAATCAGCATGTGATTAGTCCTTTTGATTTAGGGACTTGAATTGTTCATATTTGAGGTATATTGTATTTTCTGTATTCAGTCGTATTGAGTAGGGGTAGTTGGGAGTCATAACCCGTCTATCTTTGGTCAATGCTAGTAGAGGCTTCATAGACAGTCACTAGTACTCGGTGTATTCAGTTTCAGATTTGTATATATATGAGAAGAATTATGACCATGTAAATTTACTTTCATATTGGTCAGACCAAGTTATGGGTTGTTTTCGCATTATTCCTTCTATTTTATGTATTTTATTCAATTGCTTTGGGTTATGCCAGATGAAGGGTTAGCTTGGGGTCACTTGTGACCTTAAGCACCGTGTGACGTCTCGGGATCCAATTTCGGGGTGTTACAAGCTTGGTATCAGAGCACAGAGTTCATGTATCCTAGGGTGTCTATGAAGCCGTGTCTAGTAGAGTCTTGCAGATCGGTACAGAGACGTCTGTACTTTTCTTCGAGAGGCTACGAGGCATTTACGAAATGTTCCCTTTCTTTCAAGTCGTAGATCGTGCTGTGGAAAGGTTCCTTAAGAAATTCATATGGGTTCATATCTTGCATAAATTGGGGCATTTCGCCTTGTTCTAAAATACCGGATATAGTCAAGCGTAAATCCTTATAGATGGTGCTTTCTTAGATAATCTCCTTTGATATTACGGGCTTGTAAGTGAGCTAGAAAAAATTATTTCATTAGTGATCTTGAGTTCCAATAAATTGAGGTGTCATATGTATGTTCTTGAAGGTTGTGCATTAAGCCTATGTCGGAGGTGTTGTTGGATTTCCCCCTAGAATTCTTGATGTGATTTCGTATTTTCCTTATCCATGTACTAATGTTGAGACAGGTTGATTAACTAGTTCTAATTTCCTCTCTTGATTATATTCTTGGGCTTACTAGAAAAGGTTCCATAGCTTTCAATAGATACCCTCATCCCTCTTGAGTCGTTCAGTTGAGGTAAAGCGAGAAACATATTCTCAGATCCTTGATTATGGTGTACCAGGATTTTATTTCTTGAAAATATTTTTTGATCATCTTTTGATAAAAACTTGAAGTCTAGTGAAGCCGTGTAGGGCTTATTTCGATTCACTAGCATAATTGTTTTGATATTTATTTACTTTTTCAAAATATAAAACCAAAGTCTAGTGAAGCCGTGTGAGGCCTGTTTTGATTCACTAGCAGCTAACTGTTTACTCTGTTGTTCTTACATTAATTGGGAACCGGGGGGTTGGAAACGTGGTAGAAGGCGGTGTTAATAAATTATTATGGCATAGGCCATAGAATTATAGATGATTATTGTCGTTATGAGGTTTCGATGGACTAGTATGTTTGGGGTGTTTGATAGATGGAAATGGTTGTTGAGATTGTTGATAATCGTAGTCAGAATGAGTTGTTAAGTTTGTATAGCGGGTGATGATAAAAATGAATTTAATGATTGAATTGCTACGACGTTAGTGATAAGGAGGAGATTTAGTAGGTTTGAACCGTATGTATGGGAGCTTAAGTCTATTTGTTTATGATCAAGTGTGATATTGTGTGTTGAGGTAGTAGTATGCTCAAGGTGTTATGGGGATTTTTTTTAAGTTATTAAATGTTAAGCGGTTAGTGTTATCCTTTATCGGGTAAGTCTGAATGATGATATGTGGTATACGATGTAATTGTGAGTTAACTTAAGCATTAGAGGTTGGCGAGGGTGTTATCTTGAGATGTGATGTTAGTAAACCACGAAGAAGTTAGTATGGTTTAGCGAAGGTTTGATGTATCCATGTTAAGTGCTAGAATCTAAGCTGCGGAGTGCATGAATTATTGTATGATAACTTTTGAAGGTGTCTAAGTTGGTGGGTATTTGAGAGTTATGTTAAGATTGGGTTTTGCGCTCGTGGGTGTAGTTATGCGGGTTAAGTTATGGATCTTATGTATGGGTATATCCGGGGACCCTGGAGTAAAGCAAATGCCATTGACTAGAGTTTGTATGGTGATTCGTTGACTCAGAGTGTTGGCTTAAGTCTAAGGGGGAGATAGTGGAAAAAAAAATTAACTAAGTTAAGATTGCAGGATTCAGATAGGTATATCGGTGGGTTGCAAGTTGGTGGTAAGAAGGAGTGGTGTTGATCCTATTTTACCCCAGCCTTTTCAAAGACTTTGATATTTTCTCATTCCTTCTGTTTCATTCCCCCGATCATAATACATGTTCATGCATATCATGGGAAATCATGTATTCTCCTAACTATGAAAATATAGAGTCCCAAATTTTCTAGCGGGCGAAATCGACATTGCATAAGCTATAAAGTCCAAACTCAAGTTGCGCGGTTCATAATGTATGTGCTTAAGTTTTATTGTATGTTCAAGTTCAGTCCACCGGCAACACCCTTATAGACCAATAAGATTCAATTTATGTCCTGGGTGTCCTTAATCTTTAATCTTGATTCTGGTTTAATTCATGCATTTGATGCCCTAGTTCTCCGTCCTCAATAACCGCACTAAGTGATACACAATATCTGTTCATATTCTACACTTTCATGACTTTCTATATGTCGAGGAAGTGTGGATGAATAGTGGTGATGATAGGAGAGAGTGAGCAGGTTCTTATCGATAAAGATTGTGGCATGTTCATTTTAGCTAAGGTGGCAAGTGTGGAGTAAGCTCGAGGCTAGGCTTTTGATGGATGTCATGGTTATTTGAAGCATTTCGTGTTGTGTTTGTGAAAGTGGTTGTGTGATGGTTTATCTAGGTTTGTAGGTGGGGAATTGTTGAAGTGAAGTCTTGTGCATGGCTTAGTTAATTGGAAAAGTTAGTGAGTGTTTTCGTACGAATAGTGCCCGGAAGTTGTCTTAATATAGGATGGTAGGATTTGAAAAAGGTGTTTTATGGGTGTTGATTAGGAGTCTATACATAATTATAAAGATAGGTTTGAACATCATGTGTGTATATATGGATGGAGATTAAAGTTTATATTATCGATAAGTTTTGGTGTCTATGTTTATTTAGAAGTCTAAGCTAAAAGCTATTTTAAATTGATCTTGCATAGCACTCATGAATTGTGAATATATCTCCTATCTGGGGATATTAGTTGCAAGCCTTGGCCTTGCTATAAGTTGAATTGCGTATATGCCTATGAATAGTTCCCTATGCTTCAAGACATGTTGATATGAATATGATGGTTGAAAAGGGTGAGTATTAAGTGGATTAGAGTTGATTGAGTGATAATAAGAATTATCTGTGAGATGAGGAATTGTAACAATGTGGATGTGTGTAAATTTATAATTCGAAATGGTGCTATGTTACGGTGTTAGGTGGAGGAATTGGAGACTCCAAATTAAGCTTGAAAATGAGGAGAGAGAGTTTGCCTTAGTTAGATTTGAATAGCCAAGATTGCAAATTCCTTGTGAGAATTATGAATTGAATCAGAAATACAGTTATTAGAATTCAGTATTCAGTGATACTATGATTTCACTTATAGTTTATACACTCATGCCTGTATTCTCACTCAGCCACGTTTACGTTACGTAGTCAACTATAGTTCATGCATATGAACCCTTCCATTCAGCCTTACCTCTATCGTACCGATACATTCACACGTTTTGACACATATTTTTCTCTTGTGCTATCATGTCTTATACCATAGGTTTAGAAGCACGGGATCCTGAGCACCCTTAGCAGTTTCGATTCAGCCAGCAGCAGTAGACTTAGCAGTGAGTCCTCATTATTCGAGGATGTTCCTTATTTTATTATTCCATTAGATTTAGCATTTCAGTAGATGGAATTAGTTAGGGGATTGTCCCATGAACTCCTTATTCGGACAGATTGGAGGCTTTTTCAGTCTAGAGTACTTTCAGACTATTATATTAGCTTTGGTATTTTTATACTTTACCCAATTTTATCTCAGTAGTGAACCTTATGGAAAGTTTTCCGCCAGTTTTCTGCATTTTACAGTATATTATTCTGTGCTCAATTATAGATATAAGTCATGGGTTAGCTTGTGATCCTTTGGGTTATAGGCACAGTGTAACATCCGGGGTTCAGAATCTGGGGCATTACAAACTTGGTATCAGAGCCTAATATTCAATAGTGTCCTAGGAAGTATGAAAAGCTGCATCTAATAGAGTTTTGTGCATGAGTGTGTTGCACACCACATTTGTGTACAGGAGGCTATGGGATGTTTTAGGAACAATTTCCCTTCTTTCAGTATTCTTGTCGTGCGAGTGAGCATGAGCTTCATAAAACCCTCAGTCTAATCTATTTCTTCCTTTTATTTATAGAATATGTCTCCTCGTAAAGTTAATGCCCATAGAAATGATAACCAGCCACCTCAGGCCGCATACCCTTTGATTGAGAATGCGTCACATGCAGAGTTTTGAGAAGCTTTTCAGGTGCTAGCCCAAGCTGTTACAAAAAATATTTAGGGTAAACATTAGGCTGCAGCCCTACCTCAGCAAGATGGAGATTTAGCCGCAGCCAGAATCAAAGATTTTATGAGAATGAACCCGCTAGAATTCTTTGGGTCAAAGTCAGGTGAGGACCCAAAACTTTATCTTTATAAGGAGAAGAATATCACCCAAATTATGCATGTATCTGAAGAGGAGAGTGTAGAGTTGGCATCCTATAGGATGAAGGATATTGCTGATGATTGGGTATTGATGTGGAAGAAGAATAGAAGGGATGATGCAGCTCCCATGACTTGGCAGATATTTCAAGATGCATTCTTAGACTACTTTTTCCTACTTGAGATAAGGGAAGCTAAGATAGAAGAGTTAATAAACCTGAGGCAGGGCCCTATGACAGTGAAGGAGTATTGCCTCAATTCAACTAGTTTTCTAAGTATGCCCCTAATCAAATGACTGACCTAGAGAAAGCATTAGTAAGTTTGTGACCGGTGTGTTTTGGTTGGTGGTTAAGAAGTGTACGACTGCTATGCTCAATAGAGACATAGATCTATCTAGATCGATGATGTACACTCAGCAGATTAAGGAAGATAAAGCCAAGGAAAGAAAGAGAGTAAATAAGAGAGCTAGAACAGGTAGTTTTAGCTTTTCTCAGACAGGGTCACTGGGTGGTAATTGTTCTTAGCACAGTCAGAAGTTTTCAGTCCCAGCTTCATCTTCAGCTAGTCTACCAGTACCAAAGTTCAAGAATGACAATCATGATGGGGCGCCAGGCTTCAAAACCTAGGGTAGTGTGAGAAGTGATCGTACCTATTCGCTTTGTGAAAAGTGTGGTAGGAATCACCTAGGTGCATATAGAGCAGGCAGTGAGGTATGTTTTGGATATAGTAAGCTAGTCCACAGATTGTAGGAGTGTAGAGTTTTCACTCAGAAGGGGTAAATATTTGCGTCAGCAGGGTGCCACTTCCAGTACCACTAGTGGTTAGCGTCAAAATAGATTTTATGCACTTCAGGATCTCCATGGTCAGAAAAGTTCGCCTAACATAGATCCAGGTATGTTAGGAGTCTTTCATCTTCATGATATGATTTTTTAGATCCTTTGCTCCCAGTTGATCTTAAGATTTCAGCATGAGTCAATCAGTAAAGCTACAATTCAGTTTAGCAGTCAAGTAGTCAAATTCGTATTATTTGTTTTTCCCATCTTTCCATCTAGTGATATTATTAGAAATCTCAGGAATGTAACTATTCCTAGATAGAACATCCTAGTAGTTGCGAGTTCAGCTCAATTCATGAATCATGCATTAGGGTTAGATCCAAGATATTTAGTCACGATTCAGTTCGTAGGTGCCCTATACATCAACCCAGTATCTCAGTGAAGTAAGCATTCTTAGAGGGACATAGTGTCCCAAGGGGTTGATACCCTATGATTTCCCCAATGCTTTCATGTCCTTAAACCCATCTAGTTTCACACTCAGATTTTCCTTATAAACTCGATATCAGTCACCATTGCATATTCAGTCATACATTCATGAGTCAGGTATCCATGCATTAGAAATGCATCTCCAGTATGAAAATTAAGTAAATTAGTAATGTCGGTTATATAGTCAGTCTCATTGGAGGATGAATATTCCCTAGGGGGAGATATTGTAAGACCCCACAAAATCCTAAGCTTAATTCGGTCAATTAATGCTTTCCAAGGGGTCCCAGACTTAGAAAACTCTAGCTAAGTTTTCAGACCTAGTTTATTTATAGCCTTCAAAATTAGGCAATCTCATTTCGCGACCTTAAATTCCTTTAAATCTCTATATCTTCATTAATCCATGATCAAGGACGTCAATAGGAATTTTTGAATGAGTTTTGGATTTTTTAGACCTCGTTTAGACCAAGTTCTACTGTCCAAAATAGTGAGTCGATGCGATGTTGGCGCATCGCTTCGTCCATTGCATCGACAAATAAAATTTCCTCAGCTCAAGGAAATTTCCAGTGATCTAACACGATGTCGACACGGTACATTGGCTATCGTTTTGGTTCTAATGACGCAATGCTCCGACCAGCGCGTCGGTACCTAATTTTCAGTCATTAAAATAGTTGCGACCCCAGGGTTATTTTAGTCTCCCCCCCCCCCTCCATATTGCCTAAAAATACGAGATTCAGCCATTATTCATCAAAATAAACTTGTTTTCTCTCAAATACTCTCAAGAACAAGTATTAGGGTTGTTAGTTCAAGACTCAAAACTTAAGAATTTCACTATCAATCTTCTTAAAGCCAAGTATCAAGGTATGTTAGATGTTGATTCATAGGTCCCTTCCATCCATGAAGCTCAAGAATACTTATTATAAAAGCTTATATATTTATGAGTTTTCACGAATTATGCGAATGGATATTCATGTTCATGTTGTTGTTGGGTGTTAATTCATGTCTTAGATTATAAGTTTCAAGATTTGATCCTAGTATGTGATGACTTACATAATATTCACGATAAACCCTTAAATTTTCAAGTGAGTTGATGTAGCCATGATGATTTAGATGTATGTATTATTGTATGACCAAATCATGCTCCCCATATGTTTGATAAAAGACCTATATGAATGAGATAGAGTCATTATAGCATATTAACAAGATATCCCAAATTATGTAAAAGTTAATGCATGCCAAGTATTTGATGAAAGACCTTATTGAATGAATAATGAGACATTAATTTGCTTCTCCATACATTTACAAGTTTATGACTTTCTAGTGCTAAATGAAATACCTCATTGATTGTATTGTGAATGATAGACCATTTTCATGTTATTCAAGAATTGTCATGCTTTATATTATCCACGTTATTGAGTCCTTGGGGTATTTAATACCTGATAATTTAGTTGTTTGCCTAGAGCCATTGTCAGTTTCAAGACAATCTCAGTCGTGCGACTATCAATAGAACTAATTCAGTTACAGAACTTAGGATAACTCAGTAACCTCAATATCAGTCCAGTCAAGCTCAGTATATTAATTTAGAACTCAGTAGCATTTAGTCAGTTAATAGAATTTAGTAGTATTCCATCAGTCAATGAAACTAAGTAACTTAGTTCAGTTTAGTTAAACAGTACAATTAGTAACAACTCAGTCAGGCCTAGTATGAACGAGGAAATCAGTTTAGCGTCTTTCATTTGGGAGTAGAATTCAGCACCGAGCGAGCCTAGGGATAGAGGCACACCCATTAGCGAGGACTGGGTCCCTAGAAGAAATCCCTAAGTCCAAAACTACGTAGGCAGCGTAGGTATAAGATTTCACCCATTAGATAGGACTGACATACTCAGAGATCACCCGCTAGTTTAGGACTGATCTCAAAGGTCAATCTCTAGATTAATACTGACTCCATAGCAGTTGTCTTTACCCGTGGCATGGTATTGACACCCTTCCAGCAAGGGCTACAGGTTGGACCATAATTAGTTCTGAAAGGGGCATTCGGTTAGATGACTACCTCCCACAGTTTTAGTCTCTGTCTTTAGAATAAAACTTAGATCAATATTATGGAAATCAGGACTATTAGACACAGTCGCTCAGCTCAGTAAAGAACTTAGATAGTTCTATAGATTCAGTAGACTCAGTTATTAGAAATCCAGTTATTAGAATTCAGTATTCAGTGATATTATGATTTTAGTTATAGTTTATCCACTCATGCCTTCTGTCTCACTCATTCACATTCATGCTACGTAGTCAGTTACAGTTCATGCATATAAACCTTTGCATTCAGCTTTACCTCTCGCATACCAGTATATTCTTACATACTGATGCATACTTTTGTCTTGCACTATGGTGTCTTATACATAAGTTCAGAAGTATAGGATCCTAAGTGCCCTTAGCAATTCAGATTCAGCCAGCAGTAGTAGACTTAGCAGTGAGTCCTCATCATTCGAGAATGTTCCTTATTTTATTATTGCACTAGATTTAGCATTTCAGTAGATGGATTTAGTTGTGGGATTGTCCCATTAACTCGTTATTCAGACAGTTTAGAGTCTTTTTTAGACGAGTACTTTCAGACAGCTTTTTTAGTTTTGTTATTGTTATACTTTACTCAATTTTATCTTAGTATTGAACCTTATGGCAAGTTTTCCACCAGTTTTCCATATTTTACAGTATATTAATCAGTGCTCAGTTACATATATTTGTCATGGGATAGTTTGTGGTCCTTCAGGGTCATAAGCACCATGTAGCTTCTGGGGTTTAGAATCCGGGGCGTTACATTGAGTGAACTCTTGACTTTCGGAGCATTACTTATCTCTATCTTTGTATTAGATTAGTCTATATATTGAATGTAAAGATAAGTTGTATCGGTGTATTCATTGTACTTCACTTTGAAATCTTATTATTGTAGAAGCTCTTGTACTGATACCACCAGGTTTTGGGATTTTATTATGTATTTTGTTCTCTTATCTCTTGTATTTTGCTTTCCTTTCTATATATAATTGCGTAGTCTGTTACTATCCATTCTTGACTATGGGTTGGCTTGCTACTGGTGGGTTATGGTAGGCGCCATCATGACCTGAGAAATAGGGTCGTGACATAAAACTTCCTCTTTGATTCACAGCTTGTGTAATCATCTCTTCAAATTTCCTAAGTATTCTCACTTTGTTATACTTTCAAAGTTTTCGGAGACATCAGCCCATTTCCAAAGCAAATTGTAAGTCTCTGGCAGTTTCCTTACACCATACACTGAGCCTCTAATTTCACTTTCTCTTTGACCTTCACACATACCAACAAAATCACTTACCATTCATCATTTCCCTAAAATCATAACGAACATAAAAAAAGCTATGTCTCTTTCCATGATGAAGAAAAATAGTTCTTAGATTTGTTTCTATTATTTGGGCTAGTGATAAAAATGTATTATTTTACTACCCTGGGTTAAATGAGCTAATGGTTTATGAGTCTCCCAAATGTTTCTCTGTGCAAGTTATAATACTTTTTGTTGTTCAGCTTATAGATGTATCCACTGTCCTTATGGGTTAATGAGATTCATAGTTTCTCCTCAATTATCAGTTAAAATGGTACTTTTTCCTTCATTGATATTTGTAGTCTTACTTGATCCAAAGGTAAAATTTAAGATTATTAGGGTTATATTAACTTACTGTATTGCAGAAGTTCAATCAGCACATCTAATTTTTTGCAGCAAGTGTTCATTTCACTGTTTTTTCATCCTTTTGTTTTAAAGTTGAGGTTCTATTGGAAACAACCTCCCAGCATTATAAAGAGGCACTTTCAAATCTTTAGGGTTCCCCAATTTTCTTGCATCCTCTATGAATAAAAACAAATGTTCCAATGGGAATTCCTCATCTTTTTAGGCAATATTAAAGTTTGTGTTAGTCCTTGATAATTTCCTTCGACAACTGTATTATCTTTAAATTTAACAAAATACATGTAACACCCCATAGTAATAACACTCTTTTGATGCTTCTAAAATGATTTTTAAGACCCTCTAGTGATGGTAGATCCTGTATTAATGTTGTGGGGCTGTTGGGACTGTTTAAGGACCTCAAAACTGAGTAGGCTTCATAAACAATAGCTTAGGCATTTGATACGAATTACCTATCTTCAGTAGAAAGGGTTGGCCATAGCTTAGGCGCTTCAAACCTTAAGTTTACCATGGTTTAGGCGCACCAAACCTTATGGTTTGTCATGGGTTAGGTGTTTCATACCCTACGGCCAAGTGGTGTAGGAACTCCATTTTTGAGTAATTTCAAGGGAAACGTGGCCTTTTGTCACCCAATAACCATCCCTAAACATCTTAACAGGGATTTAAGGCTCCTAAAAATGTTTTAACTCTCTCAAAATCCCAAGTTATCTTCCTTAAACATAAGAGGATAAAAGCAGCTTAGGGTTTACTCTTTCAAGCTTAAAGGTTCGATCTTTTCACAAATTCTTCATCAATTAAGGTATGTGGGGCTATCCTAAAATCATTGGGCATACATTTTATGGTTTGTATCAAGTTTAAAGATAGGCAATCATGATTACAATGATGGATTTGAACAATTATTTGAATAGCCAAATCATGAAATCCTTTTACAACGATATAATATTTTGGTCTTAAGGACTTTCCTCAAAATTGAATTTTTACTTGTGTATATATATGTATATGTAAGATTTTTGAAATTTGAATTGAGATCATGAAGATTTATACTCCCTCTCTTATTATGAAGCCTCTTGATTTTATATGTTATGAATTATTCAATTTCATATTAAGAAGTATGATATAAATGTCTTTACTATTATTTAAAGCTTGATATCGGTTATGAACCAAACAGAGGGTGTTTTCTTGATAATATAAATGAAAAGTGATGGCTTAAAGAGTTCCATATTTTTCTACAAAGTAGTGGACCACCACATGTTTAAGAACTGAAAGAGAGAATCCTTGCATAAGTTTCATATGTTTCATTACACAAATTCTCTTGTAGAATTTGAATGATATAGTGGTCTAAACATTATTTTTGAAGGAAAAAAGTGTAGCATGATAATGTATGATAGAGAGGTATGACTTGAAAGTCTTGGTATGATGATACCAAACAGATGAATGCCAAAGCAGATTTATAACAGACTAAAAATATAGATTTTCCTCAGATTTTATGATTTTGAATTCAAAAAGATGCATGTTTATAAAAGTTTAAATATGGCCTTAAAATAGTTAAATAGTTATCCAAAGGAAGTACGGATTAAAACACTCTATGCCAGAAACTGGGATTTGCCGACATGGGATTATGGTACCCTGCTTTGTGATCTTGTGTACCATGATTCATGTCATCCCAAGTTGAAGCTATGGTTAGGATCCCTGCTTTGTGATCGTTTGCTCTACCATGACATATGGATTTGATAGGGGATTTTTTCACCCTGGTGCATAATCTTGCATGTACCCCCTATTGATACTTCAATCCTTGCAACAAAATTGGATTGGAGGCTTGGTTGTTGATTCAAGGGAAGATTCCATATGGCCCATAGAATTACAGACTGTAGGGTGTACTATCTAGCTCAAAATAGAAATAAAGAGTAGAGTCCTGATTTGAAGAAAGTGTTTTGAAATTTATCAAATTATGCCCATGTGTTTTCAAATGTTTTCCACTGACATGCTTTTATGATATGCTCTCTCTTATGTTGTATAAAAATGTATTTTTTTTTAATTGTTCTATGTACCACTGCATTTGTATTGACCCCCTATATTTCAGGAGGATCAGTCCTGGCATCCCGCTAAGCTGTAGATCATTGCCAGAAAATTGGAGTTGGTGAGCCTCCCTTATTTTTGAAGGCCTTGTCTTATGTGATCATTTCTTTATTTTTAGTTCATGGTTCGACCTAGGGCCTTATCTCGATTTTAGGCAAATGTTGCTTTCAGTTATCAGTAGAGATTTCACAAATTTGTATAGATAGTTTTGAGTTTTTTTGATCTTATGTCATGTTGTTTGTTGATATAATCTAATGACCATGCTTCTATTTGTATTTTTTCTGCATTTTATAGTTTATGAATTATATATAAAATTTCCGGCTAGAAGGTCTATTAGGCTTTCTTGGTTCGGGATGCTCGTCGCATCCAGGGCCTTGATTCTGGTAATGACTAACTTAGTATCAGAGAACGGATCAAGGTCCCAGGGTATCTACAAAATCTTGTCTAGTAGAGTCTTTCTTATTGGTAAGTTGTGCACCACACTTATAATCAGAAGGCTACTGGGCATTTTGGAGTTATTTCTTATTCTTTCATATTTTAGTTCATGCTATCGCATCGTCTATAAGAAAGTTATCAAAATTTCCTTTCTTTTTCTTTCATAGGTCATGCCTCATTATCGAGTTAATATAATTCTAAAAGTCTATCTCCCCTAGCGATGTGGTTCTCTGGCCACAGGCCTGTGTAAACACCTCAACGAACTCATGTGGACACTCCTTAGCCCAAGGACAATCTCTCAAATACACATGTTGAGTTATCCATAAAGTTATGAGATATCACAAGGACTTGAGAGGAGTCCATTAGTGTTTCAAGCTATATTGATTTGAGTGTATACCTTTATCTTGATGAAATTGTGCTTTTCAGCCTGAGGTACGAAATATATTTAGTCCCCTTTTCAAAATTCTTGTTCCAGATGTCATGCATAAGGATAATGATTTGTTGCAGAATGTTGGAACTGTATTTCCACCCGAGTAGTAGTATATGTTAAAGTGTTGTAACCTGTTGGTAGTGAGATTGCCAAGAAGCTGGTGACATGAAGTCATAAGGTTCGAAGTCAGAGCGAGGATGACTTTTGCATAAATAAGTAGTTTTAGTTGTACAACCCTTTGATTGAGGGGTGTTTTTTCCATTTATGGTGGTTGTCTAATGTTATAGAAAGATTTATAGATTGTATGGTAGTCTGTGAAGGAAGTGTTTCTGTGAAGTAAGTGTTTGACTATGATTCTTATTTATTCAAATTGGGGAAGGATCCTAGAGTTGATAGTTATAGTAGTTATAGAAATCAGTTATAGATTGTGAATAGAAAGGGATAAACTAGTTAATATGTTATGGGTAGAGACTCATTAGTGTTTTGGAATTTGGTGATTGTGAGAATGTGTACATGGGAAAGTAAACTTCACGTGAGAAGATATGTAATGGATTTTGAGGTGTAGTAGTAATGTCACAGAGAGGATGTGATTGTAGGTACTAGTTAAGTAAAATTCCCCAACTTGATGGACTAGTATAGTACGTGGCATGCTTTATCGGCAGTGCATTATTAATTGTAGACTATAGGCTTGAACTTTAGACGTCGGCTGTGGTGAAAAGGGTAGTAGCTTATGATTAATGATGCATGTTTTGTGGGAGTAAGTAGTAGTCTTAATTTGATGTGTGCAATAGCCTAGATTGGCAACTTGTGGAATAATGAGTGGACAATCGTGATGTATTTGTATAGATAAGAACAAAAGTAAAATGATAAATTATGGTTGAATTATTAAGCGGATAAGAGCATGGATATATAAGAATAAGTTAAACACCTAGGTAGCATTTTATTTGATAGGTTTTATATATGTATAAGTGTTATGTGTACCTAGTTCACATTCTTGAATCTTATAGTATGGGGAAGTTTGGGGAGTTGTTGTATGGTTTTCTTCAAAGTTAAATTGAAGAAAAATATATAGGCAATATGCGCCTTTGGTATAGTTTTACAAATGTTGTTAAGTTGTGAGTTATGTGATTAGAAGTGTAATTCTAGTATTTTAAGGAGTTTAAGATGGAGTGTTAAGTATTTAGAAGCATGGATTCCCATTCCAATGATAATTTTAGTCATAAGTCAATGACTATCAGGGTTGGAGGAAGTTATAATTAGAGTCACTGAAGGGAATGTCATAGAAATAATCTTGTGTCTTTACATATAAATCATTGAGGGGAGTCTAGCATTTATGTGTATACTGACCACCCATTGTGTTGAGAGTTGTAGTTATAGATTTGATGAGAGTGTATGTCCGCAAGTCTAGAATTGTTACTTTGATCTATAGGGCAGATGGTGAATTAAGGTAGTTCCTAAATTTACTCAGGGCACCAGATTGCGGGGAAGATTTATGATAAACCTATTCCTATTCAAGCATATTCCTCCTACTTTAATTTGAATGGAAATCTACCAAGGTCCTATGTATTCAAGTCCTGCTTATGTCTAAGGTTTGAGCACTCTATGTAACTCATGTCCTATTTCGACCTCCATACTAGAAGCAATAATGTCCCTCAGTGATCCTATATTCTAAGTATCCAAGCTATAGGTTATGTTACTCATGAACCATAAATTTGTGTCCCGAATCATGCTTGGTCCTAAGGACTATATTTTCATATATTACTGATTCATTTTATGTTGGGATTAGCCAAAATGATAAAATTGTATGAACTCATGACTATTTCGGCTCTAAAACTGAAAGCAATAGCTTCGAGTAGATGTCTTTGTCTCGATCGTTGACTTCATGAATTTCAAACTTATGTTATACGACGGGATGAAAGAACTCGTGTTTCCCTATATGGTCTATCATGAGGACTCATGCTATGTTGTGTTTATAACAGAGAGTCTCTCTACTTATGATCCAGACACTTGATATATGAATGACTTCGTGATTGTATCATATCTTCACCTCATGTCCTACCTTGAGTAAATAAACGAA
Organism: Capsicum annuum; assembly: GCF_002878395.1. Classification (NCBI taxonomy): domain Eukaryota; kingdom Viridiplantae; phylum Streptophyta; class Magnoliopsida; order Solanales; family Solanaceae; genus Capsicum; species Capsicum annuum. The sequence goes on along the minus strand of NW_025845566.1, from coordinate 344,883 downwards.
TATGAGTTATGATTGAGTAGTGTTTCTCCCATTCATGATGCTTGTGATCGGGTCCTTTAATGACCCTCCGTATGTTAGTATGATGGTGGTTGTGGAAGTGTAGAAGTGTGTTAGGTGGGAGAGTAGATTTTTTTTTAGTAAATGAAAATTTTAATGTGATTTCTTGAGGTAAGGTTATAGGAGAAGGGGGAAGAAGGAAATGAACTTATGTTACGTGAAATAGTTAGAAAGGATATCTGTGACGAAAATATTTGAGAGGGTGATTGAAATTGTTGGTCTTAGTGGGGAGGTCCATGAAGTGGATGTAGTAATGATAGGCTTGAATGTTGTGATTGATGAAAACACAACCCATGTACTATGTGGTTAGTATTCCCTGAATTAAAACTCAAGTGTGTTGATGGTAGTGATAAGGTGAAGTAATTTTTTTAATGGGATGTAGAGTACAAAGTCCCATAGATTAAGCTAGCACCCATTTTCTCCGAGTTAAGCTTCGACATAGAAGCATTATGTAGTGGGACTCAAGCTCTTGTAGTTAGAAGTGTTGTGGGAGAATCTTAACTTTTAAATGATGAAGTATGCTATTTTTTGTTTGGGGCATAGTTGAGTAGTGTCTCTAGCTTTTAGGTCTATTCATTGTATCTTGTAAGGTAGAGAATGCTTCTATTTCTTATCTTCCATTAAATCTTATTTCATGATTAGTACGAATGTAAATCAAGCCTTGGATCACCAAATAAACTCATGCCATATGTTATGATGATTATGACCCTTAGAACTCATGTCCAAGGTCATCTCTATGTTAATTCTTATTATCTCACGCTTCGTGCTTAAATTTTTCACTAGGGGTTATCATGAAGCTCTATGATGACTTTGCATATTTTGTTAAGGTAAAATGTTCAATTCAAGGTTACATTCCTTATTCCATACATTCAGATCTCCAACAAGTGCCTATCCATCATTTGGTGACGAATGATCCCAAGGGCAAGATAGTGTAACACCCCGTACTCATAACACTCTTTTGATGCTTCTAAAATGATCTTTAGGACCCTCATAGAGAGGATAGATTTTGTATTGACATTGTGGGTGGTGTTTGGAGTGTTTAAGGACTTCAAAACTAAGTAAGCGCCGCAAACTATCACTTAAACTATGGCTAGGCATCGCCTTACCATAGCCTACCTTCACTGCAAATGGTTGAAAATATCTTAGGCGTCGAAAACCTTAATCTTTGTTTTGTGAAAATTTTGGCTTTTAGAGAGTTGCCACTTAATTTTGAAAAGGAATTGAGAAACCTTTAAAAGATACGTTAAACGATCCAAAATAGAAAAATCGTTTAAATTTAAAGATTCTGAGTAAGTGGTTCCTATTAACGTTTTAGGAAGGTTTTAGGCACCTAAAACATTCGCTAACTTGTGGTTATCTGGACTATTTGAAGACATCTTTTGACTAACTTAAAAAAAAAGATTGATTTGTTGAAAGGTGATCAATTTTTTTAGAAAAGACTTGTACAAAATAGATTTAGGCGACTTAGTAGGGATTTTAACTAAGTCTAAACAAAAGTAATAATCAAATAAACATATAAAGGGGGGAAGGGAGGAGAAAGTAAAATATTTAGGCCATTGGGCCCAAATCAGCGAACCCTGTCCTAGTCTAATTGGGCTTTTGGTCCACTTGCACCTGTCATAATCTAAATATTGGGCTTTTGGCCCACAACTTGTCCTAAGCTAGTTTTCGGACCTTTGAGGCCCAAAATCTGCCTCACCTATATTAAAATACAACTTTGGCTTCGATGCCCAAATGAATTAATAAATAAATGACTAAATGAATAAATAAAAAAAAAGATAATAATAAAAAAATTGAGACTTTTCAAGTCTCTTAGTGACCTCATTAATGGGTTTTGACCCATTTTCCTTCTTCGTCTATCTTCTAGCACCCGCACGTCATGTAGTGGACCTTTGGGTTCAAACTTCAGACTTGACTCGAAGAGGTGGACCTCATTGGCCCATTACGAAATGCAAGAGGAGAGGAATCCATTTGGACTCGAGATATTTTTTGCATGTAAATAAAAGATAAAGAAATCACTATACGTTCAAGGCATAAAAGTGACATATTTCAAAACAAAAGAAAATATCAAGAACCAATTTTTGAATGACATTGATAATCACACTTGCACAAGAATGAGAGTCAACAAATAAAATACAAAGCAAAGACACCCACTTACATGCGTCATGATTTATGTTCATACAAGAATGAATAAAGGTAAAAGGATGAACGTCATATTCAATGAATTAATCCGAGAAATAAACAATGTAAGGTTGCAAAAGTAAAGGGATAAGGCAACAAGGAAAATACTCATGAGTTCTAAAATTGAACGAACATAGACACTAATCCATATAACAAAAGAAAATAAAGGTTAACTTTTCAAGAAAGAGAATCTTTAAATTTCAATTAAGGCGACATTAAAGAAAATTCATACATATAAATTACAATCAAAATTCTATGAAAAAACGTGTAATGACCTATTGTTTATATTTCTATGACATCGTTGATTCTCTTTTGATATTATTAACTAAAGAAAGACATGGATCAAGTCTTTACACACACAAAGAGCATGTATAACAATCCGGAGTAAGAAAATAAGAATAAAGTTTAGCATTTCTAAAAGTGAAATATCGTTTAACAATCATACTATGCATGAGTCAAAAATATCCAAATAATTTTATTTAGCCACAAAAGTCCGAACTTTCTCATCATTTGACAAGACAACATGCGAAAAAAAGAGAAATAAACATCTTGGATGATAAATAAAGCTAGCACTTCATTTCGTATATGAGGATTTTGAAATCCATTAAATTAATTAGCAAACAAATGACAAATTCTTGACTTAACTAATTACTACTTCTATTAAGGCAAAACAAACAATAATAACTATTTGTCCAACATAAAAGAAATAACTTTACATGCTAAAACAAATATATTCGCCAACAATGAATTTAAACAAGGTATGAGTCTGTCTTTTCAGCAAAGATCAAAACATTATACATAACAATGAAAGAATAAAGTCAAAAGGCAAAACAATCAATATTAACTATTTTTTTCAACATAAAAAAATAATTTTACATGTTAAAAACAAATATATCTACCAACAATGAATTTAATAAAAGACATGGGTATATTTTTCAAGCAAAGATCTTAACTTTATCCAAAATAATCAAAGAATAAGGTCAAAAAGCAAAACAATCAATATTAACTATTCTTTTCAACATAAAGGAAATAACTTTACATGCTAAAAAGTAAATATATCTACCAACAATGAAATTAAATAAGACATGGGTATGTTTTTCAAGCAAAGATCTAAATTTTATCCAAAATAATCAAAGAATAAGGTCGAAAGGCAAAACAATCAATATTAACTATTCAAAGCATAAGTACATCTTTTAAGCAAAGATCGAAAATTTATCTATAATAATCAAAGAATAAAGTCAAAAAAAGCACTTACAATTATTTCTAGTTTATTTTTATATCATGAAGATGAAAATAATTAAAATATCATTACCACAACGTCCTATGGCCTTCAAGGTCATCTACACCATACAATCCCAGCAAACAATATTTTAACTATGAACTATGAAGAAGAAAAAGATAAAGAAGAAAACGATAATAAAACTAAAAAAAAAAGGTGTGTACCTTTTTGGGGGTAGCAAAATGAGACTACGAGCTTTGTTGGAATCAACCACCACTGAAAAACGTCGCAGGCAACTTGAAAATTTTGATTAGCCGACCAACTCTATGTGTTTATAAAAGAAAAATGCAAAAAATAAGATGTTAGAAATTTTTTACATTTCGTATAACGAAAATACCAAAAAGATTTTTCTTTCATAGTTGTTGATGTCATTTTTCTATGAAGTATCAAAATGAAAACTCAAAAGATTTTATTAACATGGTTCATTGTCTGTGTTTGGTCGTGTCTCTTAAGTTAGGGTCTAGCCGGTTATTTAATAATTAATTGTCCAATCTGGATGAACTATGCACCCCTGATTCACCTCTCTCGAGAGTGAGATACGTAGGTAACCTATTGTGGGTTCGGGGATCTTATTTCAAAAATCCAAAAAGATTTTCTTCACTCTTTATTAGAGTAGGTGTTTCATATACGTCTTTAAGATTAAACAACAAAAAAAGATTTTTCCTTTAATAGGTTCAAGTTTCGTTTTCATATGAAATTCAAAATTGATAACTCAAAAAGATTTTCTTTGGTAATCATAGGTTTCATTTTGTATTGGAATGTTAAAGCCGAAGAATTCAAAAATATTTTCATCATTTCTTTTGACAAATTTTTATTTTCTTTTCTTTTTAAAGTTTCAAAAAATTAAAAAAAATAAAGAAAAAGAGTTTAATCGGCCATTTTGGTAAGACTTCACGAACTACGCACACCTGATTCTCTCCTCTCGAAATTGGGATACGTAGGCGCCCTTCTTGGGTTTGGTGACCTTTTAAAAAAAAAGAGGTTTTGAAAAATTGTTGAACTCTAACGCATTTGCTATCTCTTGTCCAGTTAGTTTAAGGTGGTTGGTTTGTGGCATTTTGGCTGGTCCTCCATATTGCACCAAGTCACCGAGAAAGTTATAGCCAACAAGGATATCAAGTTTGTTGTCACCAATCAGATAGGAAGTTTGGGAAATGAAAATTTAGAACCTGATGAAGAGATTCAGAAATTAAGGCAGCAAATGATAGAAATGCATCGAACTTGGGCTAATGTGTTGCTTCCTCTTCCAGTTCCCACTGATAATCTGAAATATCTTTCTAGCTTGCCTCCCGTGTCACATGCACATTTTCCTCTTTTGGTCGACACGCCACAACATGCATTAGGACCTACTTCGGGGCAACAGTATCCAAACACTTCCAATATTCATTTCCTCACTCCCCGATCCAAGACTACTACATACTCGGCTATACCTGTTGTTCATGCTTTTACGGTGCCACCCCCACCTGAAGCTCCTATTTTTGATGTTCATCCACAAGTTATGCCTCCCTACTCTACAGGAGAGCCTACATTGAATATTACTGGTGATCAACATTACACTTTCGAGCCTACATTCAAGTTGACTGGTTTTTAAGGTGACAATCACCCACCTGAATGTCCTCCTAACACTGAGAAGCCTATTTTGACAGAAGAACAAGAGAAAATGACCAAAAAATTGAGAAGTTTAGAACTGACTATCAAAAACTTGCAAGGAATTGGAGGGTATAAAAGTGTCTCATATAAAGATTTGTGCATGTTTCCAGGTGTACATCTTCCACTTTGTTTTAAAATGTTGAAGTTTGAGAAGTATGATGGACATGGTGATCCTATAGCACATTTGAGATGCTATTGCAACCATTTAAGGGGCGCTAGAGAGAAGGAAGAACTACTCATGGATTATTTCGGGGAGAGTCTTTCAGGCCAAGCTTTGGAATGGTTTGTTGATCAAGACATTGACAAGTGGATTAGTTGGGATGACCTCACTAATGGATTTGTGCAACAATTTTAATACAATATGGAGTTGATACCTAAAGAAAAATTCCCAAATGGTATAAAAAGAAGAATACTAAGAGTTTCAAGGAGTATGCAATCAGATGGCGCGAAAAAGTTGCTAGAGTAAAACCGCCGATGAAAGAAAACAAGATAGTGGAGGTGTTTATTCAAGTACAAGATGAAACATATTATCAACACTTTTTACCTGCATTAGGCAAGCCATTTATTGAGGTCCTCAAAATGAGGGAGATGATAGAGGATGGAATTAAGACTGGTTGCATTGTGAGTTTTGCAATACTGAAAGCAAATACTCAAGCAATTCAAAATGGTTCGGGAAGTGTTAGAGGAAAAAAATGAGAAACATGCATCTGCTATTATAGTTGGACAACAGGCATAGAAAAGAGGACCATACCGTCGTTACCCATGGGCTCAAACCCAAGTTTATGGCCAAGTTCCACAGAATCCTTCCCAAAATCCAATATATTCCATTCCCCCATCTCCCTATCAAGTATATAATGCACAACCATATGTTCAACCCCCATCTTACCCATACTGGCGCGCGCCAACTCTTCCGAGTTATCCTCTAACTCCACAAACATACCGAAGCTCTTCTACGCCTGGTTTTCAATTTAAGCCAAATAATGAAATTAGATAGAAGTCAAGGAATAGTTTCATACCCATTGGAGAGTCGTAAGAAAGTTTATTCCAAGGATTGGTACAGCAAGGCATGATCACTCCTCTCCTTGGGTATACTCCTGACCCATATTCCAGAAGTTTTGATCCTAATGTACGATGTACATATCATTCCGATGTTTAGGGTTACAATATTAAAGATTGTCGTGCTTTCAAAAGATGATTTAAGATAAATCAATCATGGTGTAGAACATTGACAGTGAGGAAAGCTCTACTCATGCTGATATGCAAACCAGTGGCTAAGATGTCTGGCTGAGCAATTGAGAATTTACCCCTCTCCATACTAGGAAGGGGTTTGGTAGCTTGTTTTATTTTATTTTCTGTTCTCCAAATTATATCAGGGTTGTAGTTCGGGATCTGTCTTGTTTTATCCTTTTGTTGTTTATGTTCAAACCCTTCTATCTTTTGTTTTGACTAAATGAAGTGTTTCATTTTCCTTTGTGTTTTAAATATGTGTTGTTTGTTTGTTTTTTTTTACATAGTACATTTTGTGTTGACTCTAGTGAAATGACATGCTAGTGAAATTTTTAGCCAGATCTTAAAATCCAGTTTAAGCATGAACGTTGAATCAGAGGGATAAAGTTACAAAAAGAGAGCATATGAGAAAATAGATAAAGTGCTGAGACATTTGGTGACAAATTAAGGCAATTATTGTAAGAATCACAAGAACAACTTGGTCATCGATCGAAAGGCAAGTCCCAATTAGGTTAAATAGTGGATGTGTGATCGCTATATCAGGAGAAACAAGAAGATAAGCAGCTCCACGAAAGCATGAGTCATTTGATGTGAGGAATGTACAACAAAGGTATAGTTTACAGAAGAAGTAGTGACGTACAGACTTAATCTTCTTAAAAAGATGTCGCAAATGATCTTCATCTATCACTTCCAATTGCATGTTATGTACATGCATTCTCAAGGATTGATATGATGAAGGCATTTCATTCTGCTATCCAAACATTGTGTCATCCTTTGTTTACCCCATTTGAGCCTTAGTGTTATTTTCTTTCATACCCCTCTTTTAGAATCAAGATAGAGAGCAAAGTTCAAAGAATAGTGTCGAGTAAAAAGATAAAGTCAAAAAGTTACAAAAGAGACAAAAATGTTTCCAAAAAAAAGAGTGTCAATAAAAATAGAGTTAGAAAAAAAATCGCAAAGTGAAAAGAGCAAATAAAAGAAAAAAAGAAAAATTAGATCAATGAAAAAGAACAAGCTGCCAGAACTACACATGCCCTGATTCTCCTTTCTTGGGGGTGAGATACATAGGCTGCCCTACTAAGGGCTCGGTCCAACCAAATAAATAATTTTGAATCATCCAGTCAAAAGAAACTGGGGCATGAGTTAATCCTCATTTGTTTGAGTCGATTCCAAAAGTTATAATTCCTAACCCACTTCAAGTGTCGTTTTGGCCCCACGCCATCCTTTCTTTCTAACCCTATCCAAAATCCAAGTTACAACCAAAGAAAGACCTTCAGATCAATCTGAAAGACCTTCAGATCAATCTTTGAGAATGGTAAGGCTAAGAATGCAACGGATATGATGACGCATTTTGGGAACTACTTGTCTTCCTCAACATAAGGAATCAAGAGAGAAATAAAATATGAGAGAGTTTTATTGGTAAAAACTCTCACAGGGACCGTAAGGTGATAGTAAGTTGAGAGAGATAAAAATGAGAGTCTTATTGGTGAAAACCCTCACGGCCACCGTGAGACGATTGTGAGTTGGGAGAAATGAGAATAAGAGAGTCTCATTAGTAAAAATCCTCACAGACACCATAAGACAATGGTGAGCTGAGGAAAAGACCCTTCAAGGCGTCACTAGCCGAATGAGGTCTGAATGCAATTGGCCTAAGAGAGAAACTCAGTTTCAAGGCCATTAACTCAACAAAAATTGGTAGAAAGTTTGGATGGAAAGATCAGGTACCTTAATCCAAAATGCATAGCATAATCATTAGAGTTAATTGTCATGTCTAGAAAATTTTTTCATTTCTTTGTTTCAAATGGGGACACTCATTGTCTTTTCGTTCTTCTTTTTATTTTTATTTTGTTTTCTTGAGTCAATTGTCCAAATAAAAGTCATTGTCATTTTTCTCTTGTCTTCGAGTCAAGTTCGTGTCAAAATAAGTGTGAAAGATTTCAAAACTGGCTACCAACTTCTTCAATTGCACAAAGAAGACAAAAGGGCTAGCATATGCTAAAGACATGATTGTGAGCCAAAACAAGGTATGCAGAAAGTTTTGTCAATCGAAAAGTCTCGAAATTCATGGAAATACCAAGGTTCAAAGGGTTTATCTGAGAAGCATGACAAAGCAGGGATACTGTGTTTTTTTCAGAGTCACTCTTAATAATCTGAGTTCGGGGAAATGATACAGCAAGCCAGTGACACATGCTAATGGTTGAAAGCAATATTAAATGCGACTGGGGAAAGAGCGATTTCCACAAAAGCAAAAGCTGCAAACCAGCCACCAGGTTTTTAAACTAACAAGTTTTCTTTGCATGAAATAGGAACACACGTTAACTTCGAATCAAGGATTTCAAAGCCTAAACATCGAAAGTTGAAATACCGCACTTCCACAAATGAAGGAGGCAATATTTATGCCCATATTTGGTATTCAAAGCCATGGTAAAACTCGTAATTCAAGATTTCTAGGAGACATGCTTCCTTGTAAGGAGACGCACTTCCATGGTTGGGTAATTCAAACAACATTTGTAAGGAGATGCACTTTCTTGTTAGGGAAATTCAAGAGACATTTATTAGGAGATACACTTCCTTGTTTTTGTAATTCAAGCGATGTTGGTAAGGAGAAGCAGTTCCTTGTTTGGACAATTCAAGCAATATTGTAAGGAGATGCACTTCCTTTATTTGGTTAATTCAAGAAACATTTGTGAGGAGACGCACTTCCTTGTTTGAGTAATTCAAGAGACATTTGTTAGGAGACGCACTTCCTTATTTGGTAATTCGATCAACATTTGTAAGGAGACAGACTTCCTTATTTTGGTAATTCAACTTCTATCATAAGGAGACGCACTTCCAAAGGAGACACACTTCCTTGTTTGGTAATTCGATCGGCATTTGTAAGGAGACACACTTTCTTGTTCGGGTAATTCCAGCAACATTTGTAAGGAGACGCACTTCCTTGTATGGGAAATTCAAGCAACATTTGTAAGGAGATGCACTTCCTTGTTTGATAATTCAAGCAACATTTGTAAGGAGATGTACTTGCTTGTTTGGGTAATTCCAAAAACATTTGTAAGGAGACACACTTCCTTGTTTGGTTGATTCCAGCAACATTTGTAAGGGGACGCACTTCCTTGTTTGGACAATTCAAGAAACATTTGTAAGGAGACACACTTCCTTATTTTGGTAATTCAAGCGCTATTATAAGGATACGCACTTCCGAAGGAGACGTACTTTCTTGTTTTGGTAATTCAAACAACATTGGAAACGCACTTCCTTGTTTGGGGAAATTCGAACAACATTTGTAATGAGAAGCACTTCCTTGTTTGGTTAATTCAAGAAACATTTATGAGGAGACGAACTTCCTTGTTTGAGTAATTCAAGCGGGATTGATAAGGAGATGCACTTCCTTAGTTTGGTAATTCAAGCGGCATTGGTAAGGAGATGCACTTTCTTGTTTTGATAATTTAAGCAACATTGGTAGGGAGATACATTTCTTTGATTGGGTAATTCAAACTTTGGTTTTGGGTAATGCACTTCCTAGTAGTCCCCTTGATTTCTAGAAAATGCACTTTCTAGTTAAGTTATTGCACTTAACCCTTTGGAGATGCACTTTCTTGCTAGTTTTCATTTGTTAGGTGACACACTTTTTAACTAAAACTTGTATCTCTAGAAGACGCCCTTTCAAGTTAGAATCCCTCACTTTAATTCTTAGGAGACGCACTTTCTAGGCGTGGTTATTTAATTTTACTCTTAAGAGATGCATTTCTTGGTCAGAGTCATGATTCATCATTACAACATGCAAGTGGGTATGATGTGACTTTCCCAAAAGTCTTCTGATAATAAACTAGGGCAAAAATTTAATTCTTGTTTTTGAACTTTACTTTTCTAGCAAACAAAATTTCTCTTTATAATAATTCTTGTCTGGGATAATTTTCTTTTAGTTTTGATGTGACTTCAGGCGCCCGCCTGAAGAACAGGGTGAATAAATGAAAAATTCAAGCAACAAGCTGAAGAAGTTGAAAACAAAGCAACAAGGTGAAAAGATGAAAGTTAACGAATTGAAAAATATAAAGTCAGGAGCCCACCTGAAGAACAGGGTGAAGAAATTGAAAGTCAAGAAATGAGGTGAAGCACTGGAAAACCAAGCAACAAGTTAAAGAAATTGCAAGTCAGGAGCCCGCCTGAAGAATAGGGTGATAAAACTTAAGTCAGCAGTCCAACAGAAGCTGTATAGATAATATTTTTGTAATTTCATTTATGTTTTAACTTGTAGTTTTCATTTTTGATGTAATGATAGAGCTGTGGACCGGAGCCTCAACGGGACCTCACTCGACTCTCTAACTCGGTCGTCCTTCTTCCTTTTATTTCTTCCCTGTGAATAATGGTCGGGTCAAAATTCTGTCTCGTTGTCTAATTCTTTGTATGAAAACACTTTGTGTTTACCTGCGAAGAGGGGCATGATATAGACACATAATTTTGTCCCTCCCCGAAAGCATTCTTACCATTTTACCTTTGTCTTAGTGTGTACCCTCACCTATGTGATAACCCCCTTCACAAAAAGAAAAAAATAACAATTCCTAACTAATTTTATCTTATTCCAACAACCCATCCCTATTAAAAATGACACATCACTATCACCACCCTAACTACCCATGTGATCCCCCCCCCCCCTTCTTTTTCTTGTCCATAAAGAAAGAATATATGGGTGACCCACCAAAATTTCCACATCATAACAAATCCATGCCCATTATAAAAGAAAAATTCTAAGAGGGAAAAAGGGGAGGCTCACTCTTTGATCATCATCTTCTCCACAATAACAATAATCACAAAATAATCTTCCTCACAAGAACAAGAACAACAACAACAACAACAACAACAACAACAACAATAAAAAAAGGGGCACCGGTGAACAGTA
>NW_025845566.1:212621-330592 GCF_002878395.1 Capsicum annuum | reverse complement strand
AACAACAACAACAACAACAATAAAAAAAGGGGCACCGGTGAACAGTAATCGGTGAACAGTGACTGGTGAACAGTAACGGTGAACAGTAACGGCGTAAAAAGTGACGGTGAACGGGTCATTATTTGTCGAGTTGTATTGTTGGTGTTAAGGTTCGGCTCGAGGTTTCCGGGTGAGTACTTTCTTTATTCGAATAACATTGAGTTTGAAAGCTTCAATTTTAAGGTCCAATTCTTTCTTCTCTTTTATTTAATTCTTATATGATTGTGATTACGTGTGATTAGATACTGTGATTTGTTTGTTGATGTGAACTGTTGGTGACATTTAGGTGTGTGATGTGCTAAGCATGATTGGTGAATTTTTATTATTCTCGATTGGTGGATTGTGTATTGAAATGGGTTAATCACGTGGTTGAAAATAAATTAAGGTGGGGATTAAAAATAGAGGAAAATGAATATTGATTAATTTTGATGTATTGATAATGTTGAACATGATAGAATTGTGATACGTTGAACTTGGTAGGCAAACGTAGGCTGGGTAGGCAAATTTAGGAATAACGATTTGTTGGAGTGTTTGAATATGTGCGTGAATGGTACTTTCTACTTTATTACACAAAAAGTTTAAAGTGTACTCATTTGGCCGGGGAATGCCCCGTAGGATTTGTATTGATTTATCCGGAGAATACCCCGAAGTAGCATGTACACAAAGGAGGCTCGTGATCAAGGCCTGGAACGTCGGCTGGAGTTTAGTTTAGGATTAGTTTAGAATAGAATAGGTTTTATATTTCAGCACCTCTTTTATTTTGGATTGTATAATTTGGACTGAACATTATTTTGGTTTGTTTTGAATTTTGTGTGATTTATTTGTTTGCTTGTTCTGCGTGTTTATGTGGTTTGTATATTTGTAATGGCAAATTAGCCAATAAGCTCCACCAAGCAACCGTGGTTGAACCACGGGATTGAGGGGTGCCTAACACCTTCCCCTCGATCAACAGAATTCCTTAGCCAGAATCTCTGTTCGCGGATCAGTTTTTAGAGTCAAACCGTTTCGAAAAGGATTTTCCAAAGGTGACTTGGCACACCGGATTATGCCAAGTGGCAAATCTGAATAAGAAAAAAAATAATAATGTAAATAATCCTTTTTCGAAACAAATTTTTCATCTTAGTCACCTTAATAATAAAACCCTTTTGAACTTAAAATACATATATTTTTTTTGGATGTTGAAAAAGGGGTGTGACATCGTCAATTGACTAATTGGGTTGGGCTGACCCAACTAACCCAGCCCATATTAACAACCAATATCTATAATATATTAAAAGTGTGAAGACCTTTAGAAAAGTGTTTTGAACTTTTTGCCCTTCATTAAAAGATTCCACAATAGATAAAACTGTCATTTATCATTTTTACTAAATTATTATTTAATTATTTTGTAATACTTTAGGTGTCCCATTAAAATTTGGTTATTAATCTTTTTTATTTAAATGCAATTCAAAATGCTATTGATTTTCAATTATTAATTCACTTTCCTTATTTAAACATGATTAAAAATACTATTAATTTTCAATTATTAATTTGCATTTGAGGAACTAATCAAATATGAACTTTAGTACTAACAAAATACTACAGCTATTTGTTGATTGAATTTGTGAGTCCCTTTTTAACAATAATTTAAAAGGTTATTTTGACAAGAATTTTACTTAAAATAGAAAACAAATTATGTAAATTTTATTTTTTAATGTTAGCATCCAAGTAATTGTATGAATCTTTGTCTCTTTACTTTTCTATTTGTTTTGTATTTATATTTTCACTGCACTTTGAAAATCTTTTTTATCAGCTATTCGTTGTTCGTTGCATTTAAATGTTGGTTTGATTGCCTAATTATGTGATTTTTTACATGTGTTTTGTCATATTTTGAGATTCTATCCTTAATTTTTGAGATTCTATCATAATTTATGTTTGATAGGTTGTGATCTCACCTGGATGAATGCGGTAAGGACAAAAATTTCAATTCAAATTCAAAGATTCAAAAGAACACAGATAATTGAGGTATAACTTCTATCAACTCAATTGACATATGATTTATTATTTTCGAAAGTTGGATGATATAATCAACATTTATTATTTAAGAGAAAATAATTCTCGCAATAATTTTTTTGATCGATCATATGTGGGTCAATTGATTTTGATTTTGAAGATATATACAATATTCATTTTGAGTAATTGAAGAAAGTAAAAAGTTTATCCATGTACGATTATTAGCTGTAGCAAGGTAAAGGAGTGATGTTGGACAAAATAGAAAGATAAGAATATATTCTTACAAAGTATTTTTTTTATTTGTGTTTTCTTAATTTTATGACTTTTTTCTCTCTTTCTATTATATTTTATATTATGAATATTAGTTTCAACGCTAAATTGGATCGTAGAGTACTAACAATATTTATATTTTAATTTAATATGATGTATATGTACAACAAATGCTCATTTGTGGCTTAATTTTCCTCTTAATCTTTTTCTTTGATGAGCAAAATTTTTTTAATTCATTGAATTTTTTATTTTATGTATAGATTTACTTATCAAGATGAAAGACTTTTATTGTCAAATTATATCTTTTAAATAGATACAAAATTTATTTCAACTAAATTGTTATTTTTAATAATCTTATTTCTTTACATATAATTATATTTATCAATACGAGACACATGTGCAAAACACGTATATTTGACTAGTTACCACAAAAGCCTTGAAAGTACAATTGGGTCGTTGCTAGTACTTCCATAGGTAGCATTGCAAAAAAAGTTGCACCCTGGGGTTAACTCAACCCCAACAACCACATCGTGAGAAGAGATGCCTAACACAGTATAAGCAGTACAAAGACCTCATGTCTGATCGATAGTGGGAACTCAACAAAACGTTATATAAGTATTTTCAAGTAACTCCCCCGTTCATGTTTATTTTTTAAATTTTTTATTTATTTTAAAGGTTTGACCATCCATTGAGGAATTATGATTAGATGGGGCATACAAAATATATGCTACTGCTAAATTATTATAAAGTCGAGCCCAACATAAATTGGCACTAAAGCATATTTTTGGAGGGTCAAATTATCTAATCACATTAATATTCTGTACATATCGTCTTTTATATAGTCTAAGATGAATAAAAATAATAGAGGAAACATCAAATAGATGTGTCATTCCTGATGTCTCATTTAGTGGCATGGACTTTCTTTCTATTCCGTAGATTTGATGCGAATTTATAAGATTCTATAAAATTCAAATAGTCAAAATTCCATCTTTTACGTGTAAGAGGCGCGTTGTATTTTGAAGTCGACTCTTGAAAATATAGAAAATTCAGTTAGGATGCATTTAAGATAAAATATACAAAATAAAGCGACTTTTTAGCCCCAGCTTATAATTAAACATAGTGTTTGTGCTATTACTACTAGTACTTCCTCTTTTAATGAATCAAATGCTGATGTGAATTTAGTCATGTCGACGTGTTTCAAATACCCAGGTTATAAAAGAGAACATAGAGAAATATAATTCATATTCCAGTTCCTTCATCCATGTTTACTAGCTTATTCATGTTTTATTTGACACATCTCTAAAGAAACAAAAAAATAAAATGATAGTTTTATGATATTACCTCTAATTATCATAAGTCATCTAGCATAAATTCAAAATGTTGGGAAATGAATAAAGGGTAAAATAAGTGTATAAAATGATAAATCTGTTATTTCCTTCTACGGGTACGCAGAATCTATATATGCAGAACAACAACTTCAACTAAAATTCAAGTATAAACAAGAACACAATGAAGTATTTCAAATACCCTCAACACAAGATCAAAATGACCTTTTCAAGAGGTGTATTTTATTCTTTCAGAAAGCAGATGAAACAGAAATGAATAAGGCCAAGTCGTCTGAATTCACGGACTTTTCTTAAGAAATAATTTCCCTCACTGTACCCGAGGTTATGGAATCTTTCTCCCAGGATAAAATGTCCTTCCTGACTATAGCGGTACCTCAAATAGGTGGATTCTTCGAACGCACAGAACGTTTCGATTGATCACACAGAATATTTGTAAAGAAAAGAAGAGAGTTTTAATTTTGAAAATTTCATATCAAAACCTGTGAAGGAAAGCATGTTTATATAGCCTAGCAGATGCCTCTTCGAAAGGGTGGCATTGGTTCACTTAAATGGTGTGATATTTCTGAAAATGCATGTATGCAGCATTTTTGCTGAAGCAGTATACCATTTCACCAAACAGTGCACCTATTCGAAACAGTGCATCACTTCATTAAATAATTGCATATGTTCAGTCGAAACAGAAATAGTATATCAGTTCAGTGCATGCATCAGTTCATTCGAAAAGAAACAATGCATCAGTTCAGAAAGAGCGCATCAGTTCAGTTAAAACAGTGCATCAGTTCTATCAAAACATTGCACCTATTACTGTATGCATATAAATGGATTTGATCAAATAAAGTTTGTCCAAAAAGATAGATCTCATCGATCGATCATTTTCCAAATCCAAATCCAAATCCGAAGCCGAAGCCAAAGCCGAAGCCGAGCGAGCGACGACGACGACGGCGCGAGGGCATATCTTATTTCTTGCCTCACTTATCATGTGGTGTAAGTATTCATCATTATAAACACTCCAAAGATCCCTTCTGTCACCAATGGGGGAGAATTAGTGAACTTTCCAATTTTGGGAGTACACTTTCCAAATTAGTGTCTCCTCTTCTCCACCATTTTTTCTCCATTTTCCATTCACACATATATGAACCCAACAATCCCCCACATGAATGGGGAATGACTATTTTTCGTAAAAATTTTATGGACAAGTATGTGATCATCAAAAAAAGACTGATTGAATCTGGATAAGTGGGTTTTCCTTTGAACTTTCCGTAGTGAACATGCATCGAATGCACTCGGTAAATCAGTAGATTTGATATCTTCGAACCGTCGAGCTTTAATGTACACCTAGACAACACATGTCACACAACCATCCATTTAATGTTTATGGTTCTTACAGTTTTATTCTTTTCATCCATGAACACGTTCCAGTTTTTATGAGAGGTTATAGAATAGGCCTTTACTAACATTCTCCTTGAAGCGACTTCCACTTCGCCCTTACATAGGTGACTTCTAAACGTTGAATCCTGCAAATTAAACTATTTGGTCAAATCTGCCAAATTTAGATAATCATTAAAAAACTTTTCACCTGAAGTCTTATCCTTGTTTACTAAACGTTGTCTACATTATGAGAATGGGTTGGGTATTTAACAATGTTGAACCTTTCAGACACAACTTTGTTTGATCTGCTTGATGCTAGCTCTTGGGATCTCCATTCTTCTAAGTAGAGTTACCGCCATGCTGACTTGTCCTAGGCCTTAAACCCATTTCCTTGGATGTCCTTTCTACTCCTTCTCTAGATAGACCTTTTATAAGTGGATCCGACATATTATCCTTTGAATTTACATAGTCAATAGTGATAATTCCACTTGAGAGAAGTTCCCTAACGATATTATTTCTCTGTCATATGTGACGATATTTACCATTGCACATCATGCTCACTTCCCTACCTATTGCTGCTTGGCTATCACAGTGTATACATACTGGTGCCACTGGCTTGGGCCAATACGGAATACCTTCCAAGAAATTTCAAAGCCATTCTGTTTCTTCACTGGCTTTATGTAATGCGATAAATTCAGATTCCATTGTAGAGCGAGCGATACAAGTCTGTTTGGATGATTTCCAAGAAACTACTCCTCCACCGATAGTAAATATATATCCACTTATGGATTTTACTTTGTTCGATCCGGTGATCCAATTTGCATCACTATATCCTTCAAGTACTACCGGATATTTATTAAAATGTAAAGCATAATTTTAAGTGTATTTAAGATGCCCCAAAACTCTTTTCATTGTCATCCAATGATTTTTATTGGGATTACTCATGTACTGACTCAATTTACTAATAGAAAATGCTATGTCTGTTTGTGTACAGTTCATTATATACATTAAACATCCCAATACTCTTGCGTACTCCAATTGTGAGTCACTTTCACCTTTATTCTTTCGAAGTGCAAAGCTCGCATCCGATGGAGTCTTGGCAATACCGAATTCCATATACTTAAACTTGTCAAGTTCCTTTTCGATATAATATGACTGTGATGATGGCAATCCTTGTGGAGTTCGATAGATTCTTATACCTAAGATTACATTTGTAACTCCAAGGTCTTTCATATCAAACTTGCTCTTGAGCATTCGTTTTATTGCATTTATGTCAGAAATGTCTCTACTGATAATCAACATATCATCCACATATAAACATACAATAACTTGGTGATTTAGAGTGTCTTTAGTATAAACACATTGATCACTTTCATTTATTTTGAATCTGTTTGCCAACATGGTTTGGTCAAACTTCGCATGCCATTGTTTTGGTGCTTGCTTTAGTCCATATAATGACATGATAAGTTTACACACCTTGTTTTCCTTCCCTAGAACGACAAAATCCTCAGGTTGTTCCATGTAAATTTCTTCCTCCAATTCATGATTTAGGAAAGTGGTTTTCACATCCATTTGATGGATTTCAAGATCATATACAGCAGCCAAGGCAGTTAACATTCGAATCGATGTTATCCTTGTTACTGGAAAGTATGTATCCAAGTAATCAAGGCTTTCTTTTTATTTGAAGCCTTTTACTACAAGTCTTGCCTTGTATTTGTCAATAGTGCCATCCGCTTTCACCTTTCGTTTGAAGATCCATTTAGAGCCTAAAGGTTTATTTTTGGGAGAAAGATCAACCAATTCCCATGTGTGATTGCTTAAGATTGAATCAATCTCACTATTGACTGCCTCTTTCCAAAAGGATAAGTCCGGAGATGTCATCGCTTCCCTAAATGTTTGAGGCTCATTTTCTAAGAGAAATGTTACAAAATTCGATCCAAATGAAGTACACGTTCTTTGACGTGTACTACGTCTTGGATTTTCTTCATTATGTACATTCTCACTTGGTTCATCTCTAGGTCATTTAAATCCTCCACTAGACTGTTCATGTCTAATTTTATATGGGTAAATATTTTCAAAGAATTCAGCATTGTCTGATTCAATTACCGTATTTTCATTAATATCCGGTGGTTCGGATTTATGAACCAAAAATAAACATGATTTACTACTTTTAGCATATCCTATAACACACAGTATACCGTTTTAGGTCCTATCTTAACCCTTTTAGGTATAGGAACTTGAACTTTCGCTAGACACCCCCACATTTTGAAATATTTCAAGTTGGGTTTCCTTTCTTTATATTTTTCGTAAGGAATTGATGGTGTCTTACTAAAGGGAACTCTGTTGAGCATACGATTGACCGTAAGGATAGCCTCCCCCCATAAGTTTTGTGGTAAATCAGAACTTATAAGTAAGGCATTCATCATTTCCTTCAAAGTTTAGTTTTTCCTTTCTGCAATTCTATTAGATTGAGGTGAATATGGGGTCATAGTTTGATGGATTATTCCATTCTCTACACATATTTGCGCAAAGGGAGATTCATAATCTCCACCCCTATCACTTCTTATCATTTTGATCTTTTTGTCTAACTGATTTCAACTTCGGTTTTATATTGCCTAAACGCATCTGTTGCTTCATCCTTAATATTTAGCAAGTAGAGATAACAGTATCTAGTACAATCGTCAATAAAAGTTATGAAATACTTTTTCCCACCACGTGATGGTGTTGACTTCATATCACAAATGTCAGTGTGTATTAAGTCTAGGGGATTGGAATTCCTTTCAATGGACTTATAAGGGATACTCTGCATACTTCGATTCCACACACATTAATTCCACACACGTTTGTCAATGTGTATGGAAACGTTTTGATTGATCATACAAAATATTTGTAAAGAAAAGAAGAGAGTTTTTATTCTGAAAATTTCATATCAAAACTTGTGAAGGAAAGCAGGTTTATATAGCCTAGCAGATGCCCCTTCAAAAAGATGACATCGGTTGTGATGTTTCTGAAAATGCATATCTGCAGCATTTTTGCTGAAGCAGTTCTGTCGAAACATTGCATCTGTTACTGCTACTGCATGCATATAAATGGAGTATTGATCAGATTTCGTCAAATAAAGTTTGTCCAAAAAGATAGATCTCATCGATCAATCATTTTTCAAATCCAAATCCGAAGCCAAGCAAGTGACGACGGCGAGAGACATCTCTTATTTCTTGCCTCACTTATCATGTGGAGTAAGTATTCATCATTATAAATACACCAAAGTTCCCTTCTCCCACCAATGTAGGAGAATTAGTGAACTTTCTAATTTTGGAAGTACCCTTTCCAAATTGATGTCTCCTTTTCTCCACCATTTTTTCTCCATTTTTCATTCACACTTCTATGAACCTAACAAAATCATCTTTTGATTTTTGGAGTTGAACAAATAAAAATAAACATCTATTTTTACTATGCTAAACACGTAAACGTGGATGGAGGGCTGTCCTATATATAGTTATTCCATGGTCAATGTTCTTGATATACTTTAGACCACTAGGACCCATTGACTGTGTATAATGTATATAGTCCTATGGTATTTGGATGCTATACATTAATTATTCCCCTATTTAGATGCTATACATTAATTATTCCCCCAACAATAAATGGAGATAAAGTATCTTACAAATCATGAAGAGAACTTATTCCTATTCCGGAAGTCAGAGATAATGTAGCTCAGAGACCAAAGTCAAAGCAATAAATAAAAAGGATGACATTTATAAAGTAACTATTGATAAGATGGTTACTATTCCCTCAGTCCCATTTTATCCGTTTCAAATTTTCTAATTTAATGTCCCATTTTACCTGTCCTATTTTACTTATCAATATAAGATAAATTTTTTTCATTATACCCTTAGTGTAATTGATTACTCCTTATTATTAGCATTCTTGAAAAATATTGCAAATTGATTGCTCCTTATTATTAGCATTCTTGAAAAATGTTGCAAAGAAAAGTATCATTAAAAATACACCATTAAAAATATAAAATGGTGCTCTAATATTAGTCATCCATCAATATTGGGACTAACAACAAGACACAATTAAAAGGGACAAAATAGTAAAATTACATTACCAATCATTATTTTCTTAATAGTTGTGTCTTCCCAATTTGGGATGGATAAAATGGGACGGAGAAAGTATTTTCTTAGCCCAGTTTTACTTGTCTCATCATACATTCTTTACAAAATAATAAATAGAATAAATAAATATCATTCTTTGAATATAATTAATAAACTCAATATTTTGGCAAATAACCATAGCTAAAATAAGGGTAAATTAGGAACTAAAGGGCACCCCGTCGCACTAAAGCCTTCGCTATGTATAAAATTCATAAAAGAGATGAACTACAAGGATCTATTGCATGCAACATTACCCTATATTTATGCAAGAGGTTGTTTCTATATCTTGAACTCGTGATTTTCATATTAATTATTTGTTGATATTTTAAATTAGACAAGTAAAGAGGACATATATACTTTAGTAAATGAGACACGTCAATGTGGACGAATGAAGTAATTTGTTGGGAATATAAATACATGCCGTACTTGCCACATAGCAATCATCTCAACATGGAAAGAAGAGAAAAGTCTTACATGAAGAGGAGAGTCATATTACTGTTTAGTAACCAAGGGTGGCTTGCCTGCTCCCTTATTACTTAAAAAGGTTATTAATTACACCATTTATATAATGGTGGCTTTTTTGTTTGAGTTTTAATATAATGCAAGCCTGCACGTTATACATTGCATATCATTGGATTGCACTAGGATGGGAGTGCATGCCACAAATATTATGTATACATCTATTACTGGGATCGAAGTGCATGTCACATAGTATATGGACCTCGCAAGTCACTCATGGTCCTGGTGTAGAAGCGACATGCTCAACGGATGTATACACAACATAGACATTGCATTCATATATTCTTTCTCTGATTCTAGTTTGACAATTTGAGTAAAATATGCTTTTGCCGCTAATTCTGTATTAATTTTACAAAATCATATATATATCAAGGAAGTAATAAAGACAGGGCAGGTTACCATTTGAAAGGGTATGTTTTTAACACTGAATTGGTAAAAGAAAAGATATGGGCTTCTGAAATTTGAAATTTCTGTTTTTTGTCATAAATTTATGAAAATAATAAATCTTCTTGTTGTAAGCTTTGAATTGGATTCACAAATTTATCAATAAATAAATTTAAAAGTTCATCGAACTTTTGAGGTACTTTTTTCCTTCAAATTTGTATCCTCTTGCAAATTGCAAAGTACAAAATGTTCAACATTGATGACCATCAAATTATAACTGTGAAAGGTATGATGAAACTTCCATTTTGCAGTGCAGAGTTACAAATACTCTCAGTTATTCCAGTTTGACAATCGAAATCAGCTAATCTTTGTCACTGTATCTGTAACGCCTGAGACCACTCCTGAATGTCACACGGTGCTTAGGACCACAAGTGATTCAAAGCTAACCCTTGTACTGGCATAACTCATGAGCAACTGAATGAAATATATAAAACTTGAAGTAATAAGCGAAAGAAAAGTCTTTAACTGAACATCTTCAAAACAAAACTATTAAAACGAATACAACTCTATTTATACAATAAAAAAATGAAATCCAATTCATCAACTGTACTGACTCTCTATGAAGCCTCTATTAATACTGACTATATGTAACCGGGACATGACCTCCAGCTATCCTTAATCAATATGACTGAATAATAGAAAATAAAATGCTACTCGAACTATAATTAATTCGAGCTCTTGAATCAAACGGACTCTTCAACTGCTGGCTGGAAGCTGCACACTGTCTGATTATGAT
The DNA here is from genome assembly GCF_002878395.1 of Capsicum annuum. Taxonomy (NCBI): domain Eukaryota; kingdom Viridiplantae; phylum Streptophyta; class Magnoliopsida; order Solanales; family Solanaceae; genus Capsicum; species Capsicum annuum. Next base: position 319,721 of record NW_025845566.1, on the reverse strand, counting down.
GTGTGGGCTAAAAATAGTACCTACATTATGAGATAATGTAACACATAGACATATATGTGGATCAGTACTTCTTGAATGTACTGAGTAGATAGGGGTGAATGCATAAGTAAAACAATAGTTGAATATTCATATAAACTTTCAAATAATGCATGCTAAGTGTAAATGACTCACGTTGGTCTTGAATAAAACAAAAGCTGTAAAATCATAAACATGAGTAATGAAGAATAAGTAAAACTTTGTGAGCGATAACACTTAGTTCTAACAGATTTTCTTTTATTCTTTCTTACGGAGATACTTCTAACCGACATACACCATGTGGCTATCATCGAGTCCGATGTCTTACCTATGTAAGAAAAATCTCACGTTGGGGAAAGTCGTCTGTCATGACCCGAACCGAGGCCCTAGCCGTGACGGGCATCCTAAACCATGAAGGCCCGGACACCCTTCTAACTTGAAATCATATACACCATTCATACATAAATAAGGAAATACAAAAATTTTAGCAAAAAGGAATCATGGTCATAAATCTGATATAAATTCGATAATAGAAAAGGACAATCCAAAATCCATCTAACAACATCCAGAAACCATCTGCAAAATCTTTACTACATGATAACTAACACAATCTGAAAACTGGGACAAGGCCCCCAGTAGACCAAAACCATATCTAATAATAGTTTTCTGAAAGTAAACAGGCCTTCTGAAATAAAAAAGGCTCACCAACTGGACAATGCAACTCTATCTGGTAAAATCTACTACTTTTCTGGACCCCTAGACGGAGCCTCAGAACCTGAAGGGGGGGGGGGTCAATACAGATGTACTGGTACACAAAGTAATCCAAAATAAAGCTTGTATATATATAAAATAGTTGGAGAGCAATTGGTCAAAATATCATACGTGAAGTAGTTCTAAAACACATGGGCACTTTCTGAAATCATAAATCATTCTTGTCAATGAAATGCCTGATCTTTGTATTACTTCTGAGTTAGATGGTACGCCCCTACAATTCTAAAATCCCACAGGTTGTATGGAATCCGCCATTGACTCGGCGAGGAAGCCCCCTACCCGAATGTGCCGCAAGGGTTGGAGTTTCTAATTCTGATACGCCACACGACACTAGGCCAGCATAATATAATGTACCTGGATCGACAAATCACGATTTTGAGCGTTCATTCTTTGAGGAACCACCTGAACTCTCTTTATGCCTAATTTTATTCTGTTCTGAATCATGTATTTTCTAGTTTCAATTTCTGAAAAGTCTGATTTCAAACATGGTATCTTTATTGGTCTGAATTATTATGGCGTAATCTGAATTGATGTCGTTACACCAAGACTTACAAGTCCTATTTCTGAGCCATAATGCATCATGCATGATTCTTTCGTTAAAACATAGTTCAGACCACCCAAACATGCAATTTAACAAAGGGAATTCATGTTCCGAAAAAATAAGTTAAAACTATGCAAAATTCCCATCCTTTCAATAAACAAGTGGTGGTCATGTAATCTTTAACAAACCATGTATCCCTTCTCATTATATGATTATGTTCAACATTCATCAACATAAACAAACCTCTCTCTTTTGAAATCAAAATCATAATCCAAATATAACATTATTCAAGACATTTCATAACATGCTTTTCAAGATACATTCAAACAATTTCATAGTATATCATAAGTAAATGAAAATCATCACAAGAGAGGAATTTTTCATGAATCATGCTCTCAATTCAATCATCAACCTTAAAACACATGCTTACAATATATATATAATTTCAAATCAATTTGGGGGAAGGCCTAAAGGCCAAAACAATAACATCAATGCTTCTAAAGCAAGAATATATTGATAAATCTGAAAAACCCATGGGATTTTAGGAAAACCCCGCGTACCTCGATTATAAAGAATAATGGTTGATCCTTGAAGCCTATGGTTTGGGGATTCCAAATCTCTGATAAATTTAAAAAACCCACGGTTGAATCTTGAGTTTCTTGGAGGAGAAATATATGAACTAAGGTTTTTGTTTTGAGGGAGATCTTGAGAATGTCGAATATTATGCTTGTAGAGGTCTTAATCTCCTGTTTAGACGTTTTAAGAGACTTGAAAAAAGTCCAAACTACCCTTGTTAACTTCTAAATGGAACTACCAAAATTTAAACTGGGAACCTGATCTTATGGACCACTGCGATGCGCCACTATTGCGGTGGCTCATTGGAAATTGATGAATGGGAATTTGGCTAACTCCGCGATGTGCCACCATCGCATAGTCTCACTAAAAATTGACCATCATCATTTAAACGCTCTCAGCGATGTACCATGGATAGGAATAACATTGTTTTACAGCTAGGACTTAAATTAACCATAACTCCTTCACCGAGTGTCCGTTTTGGATGAATCTACCAAAATTTATTTAGAAAAAACTTCGGGGCATTACAATATCCCCCCTTAGGAACATTCATCCCCGAATGTTAACGCGGAACACAGGCACACATAATTTCAAACATACTAAGGCATAGAAAGAATAACGCAAGGATTGTACCATCCATTGGATCAAAAAGGTTTGGGTATCAAGCTCTCATGTCAACCTCTGATTCCCAAGTTGCTTCTTCAATTTTTTGGTTTGTCCACAACACTTTAACTAAGGCTATCTCTTTGCTCCTCAATCTTCTAACTTGGCTATCCAAAATTTCTACAGGATCTTCTTCATAGGATAAGGAGTCTGTCACTTTGGTTTCTTCGATAGGCAACACTAAAGAATGGTCTCCAATGCACTTCTTCAACATAGATATAAGAAATACCGAATGAACAGAACCCAAACTGGATAGCAATTCTAACTCACACGTAACACCACCTATCCTTCTCATAATCTGGTGTGGCCCTACATAGCGAGGACTCAGCTTACCTTTATTCCCAAATGGCATAACTCTCTTCATGGGAGAAACCTTGAGAAACACCCAATCTTCAACCTTAAACTCTAGATCTGTTCTCCTAACATCAGCGTAGGATCTCTGATGACTCTGAGCTATCTTAAGTCGTTCTCTAATGACTTTCACATCCTCCATTGACTGATGAACAAGATCAGTCCCAAACATCTGCGTCTCACCCACTTCATACTACCCTATTGGTGACTTATATCTTCTCCCATACAATGCCTTAAATGGTGCCATCTTACTACTAGAATGGAAACTATTATTATATGCGAACTCTATCAGGGGCAGGTGTTCCACCCAACTACCTTCAAAATCAATCACACAGGCCCGCAACATGTCCTCAAGGGTCTGAATGGTGAGCTCAGCCTGCCTATCAGTCTGAGGGTGAAAAGCAGTGCTTTGGTTCACTTGGGTACCTAAACCTCTCTGAAAAGATCTCCAAAATTGAGAAGAAAATTATGTACCTCGGTCGAATATGATTGACACAGGTGTCCCATGCAAAAGAACTATTTTTTCAATGAACAGCTTAGCATAATCCTCTCCCGAATAGTTAGTCCTGACAGGCAAAAAGTGGGCAGACTTGGTCAGCCTATCCAAAATTACCCATATAGAATCGTACTGGTTTTGGGACTTTCGGAGTCCTGTAATGAAGTCCATATTAATTATCTCCCACTTTCACAAGGGCAAGGCTATCTTTTGGGAAGAACCACCTAGCCTCATATGCTCTAGTTTAACTTGTTGGCAATTCAAACACTTGAAAACAAAGTTAGCCACATCACGCTTCATATTATTCCACTAATACATAGATTTCAGATCATGGTACATCTTAGTAGAGCCTGGGTGAACAACATAGCTCAAAGTGTGAGCTTCATCAATGATTCTCTTCCGTAAACCATCAACATCTGGTACACATAATCTACCCTGATACCTTAAAATACCATTACCACTAATTTCAAAAGACATCACCTTCTGTTGAGCCACATCTTTCTTGATCTGCATCAAGATGGGATCTTCAACCTGCTTCTCCTTAACTTTTGCACAAAGGGAAGATTTAGCTATCTCATGAACAACCATTCCCCCATCTTCAGAATCCACGAGTCGAACTCCTAGATTTGTAAGTCGGTGAATATCCTTCACTATCTCCCTCTTCTCTTCCTTAACATGACAAACACTGCCCATAGATAGCCAGCTGAGGGCATCGGCTACCACATTCACCTTGCCCGGATGATAGTGCAGGATCATGTCATAGTTCTTTAAAAGATCTAACCACCGCCTCTATCTGAGATTCAATTCTTTCTACGAGAAAACATACTATAAACTCTTGTGGTCAGTAAATATATCAACATGTACCCCATACAAATAGTGCCGCCAGATCTTAAGTACAAAAACCACAGCCGCTAACTCCATGTCATAAGTGGGGTAGTTCTTCTCATGCACCTTCAACTGCCTAGACGTATAAGCCAGTACCTTACCGTGCTGCATAAGAACACACCCAAGTCCAACTCGGGATGCATCACAGTATATAACAAAACCATCTGTACCCTCCGAAATAGTCAAAATAGGAGCAATAGTTAACTTGTCTTTCAACTTCTTAAAACTATTCTTACAAAAGTCAGACCACAAAAACTTTACCTTTTTCTGAGTCAACTTAGTAAGTGGTGTAGCTGTGGAAGAAAATCTCTCTACAAACCTTCTGTCATGACCCACCAAACCTAAGAAGTTTTGAATATTGGTTGGAGTCGTAGGTGTGGGCCATTTCCTCACTACCTCAACCTTTTGGGGATCAACCTTAATCCTCTCACTAGACACAATATACCCTAAGAAAGCAATAATATTTGACCAGAATTCACACTTAGAGAAATTTTCATACAACCTATGATCTTTGAGAGTCTAGAGGATAATTCGGAGGTGATTGGCATGGTCCTCCTTACTTTTGGAGTAAATCAAGATATCATCAATGAAAACTATGATAAAAAAGTCTAGAAACTATCGAAAGACCCTATTCATTAGGACCATGAAGGTTGCAGGGGCGTTAGTCAACCCAAAGGACATGACTAGGAATTCATAATGACCATATCTGGTTTGGAAAGGTATTTTGGGAATGTCTGACTCCCTAACATTCAATTGATGATATCCTGAATGAAGGTCTATTCTAGAAAAATAGTTAGCACCCTGAAGTTGGTCAAACAGATCATCAATCCTAGGAATTGGATACTTATTTTTGATAGTAACCTTATTTAACTGGCGGTAATCTATGCATATACGCAGGGAACCATCTTTTTTTCACACGAAAAGTACAGGTGCACCTCTAGGGAAAATACTAGGAAGGATAAAACCTATATCTAGGAGGTCTACTAGCTGCTCTCTTAACTCTTTCAAATCTACTGGAGCCATTATATATGGCAGAATAGAGATGGAACGGGTGTCTGGCAACCCATCTATGCCAAACTCTATCTCCCTATCAGGTGGTAATCTTGGGAAATTATTTAGAAAGACTTTTGAGAATTCATTTACTACAGGGATAGACTGAATAGAAAGACTTTCAGCAATAGAATCTTTAACCCAAATAAGATGATACAAGCAACCCTTGAAAATAAGTTTACGGGCTTTGAGATAAGATATAAAGTGCCCTCTAGGTGCTAAAGAGTTACCTTCCCACTCTATTGCTGGCTCATTCAGGAAAGAAAAGGTAATATTTTAGGTTCTCCAGTCTAGTGTGGCATAACACCGATGGAGCAAGTCCATCCTTATGATAGCATCAAAAGCAACTATATCAAGTTCTATAAGGACTGCCACAGTATCACTATTAAGAATAGACACAACACAATTTTTATACACCCTCCTAGCCATAAAAAATCACCCACCAGATAAAGAAAGGTTCAGCAATCACATCGGGTTTAAACCCAAACCGAACAGCCACATATGGGGTCACATAAGGTAAGTTATACCCGGGATCAAGCAACACATATACATCATGGGAAAAGATTTGTAACGTACCAGTGATAATATCTAGTGAGGCTTTCGCCTCCTGGTGGTTGGTCAAAGTATATAATCAATTACGACCGCTCCCAGCAGCTAGTGTGGCACCCTTCTGAGGTGGTGGTGGTACAGAGAAAATTGCCTGAGATTTGGCACCACCAACATTCCTTCTAACAGATGGACAATCCCTCTGAAAGTGACCCGACTGACCACATGAATAACATACGAATATGCCCAACTGACAGCTCCCAGGATAATGCTTACCACAAGTCTCACACCATGGATAAAGACAGTACTACTGAGCCACACTGGCCTGTGACTGGGTATCCTGAGCTCTGGGTCTATGACTAGTGTGAAAACTCTAAGATCGTCTATCAACTAAGGGTCTGGGCACTGGTGCGCTAGCTCCAGACTACGCTTTACTCTAAAACTTCTTCTTTTTCCATTTACTGCCCCAGATATCGCTTTGTGGCTGATTGTGGTTCTGATATGCTATTCTGGCTTTCTTTGCCTGCTTGTCCTTCTCTTTAGATTCGACAATTTTCTTTTTCTTCTCTTCTACCTGCTGCATGTGGACTGATAGCCTAGCAAAGTGCATATCCCTATTTAGCATCACTCCTTGACATTCAAGCACTAGATCATTGGAAAGGCTGAATGGAAATTTCCTCATTCGGGCCCTCATGTTACCTGTCATTTGTGGTGCATAACGAGCCAGTTGGTTGAACTTCAGAGTGTACTCCTGGACACTCATCTTCCCCTAATTAAGATTCATGAATTCCTTTTCTTTGGCTTCCTTCAACTCTAGAGGAAAGAATCAGTCAAGAAAACCATCCAAAAACTAGCCCCAAACTGTAGGCTTAAAACTCTCACCCTTTGTCTCTCCCACTCATTATACCATTGGTTCACTACATCTTTAAGCTGGTATGCTGCTAACTCTACCCCTTCCACCTGATCCACATGCATCACTCTGAATATCTTTTCTATTTCATCTATGAACTCCTGTGGGTCCTCTTTTACCTTAGCGCCAAAAAATTTGGATGAGTTTATTCTTATGAACTAGCCCACCCTAGTAGCCTCTGAAGTAATAGATGTAGACCCAGTATCCTCCAACCTCTGAGTCTGTGTGGGTACCAGTTGTGCAAGCATGTGACTGGACTGTCTGAATTTTACATTTGATATGTCCCTATGAAAGGACTGGGGATGATTAACATTTGTTCTTAGAGCTCGAGGAGGACTGGTCTAGACTGGAGGTACTCTCAGAGTAGGAACAGTTTCTGGGGTAAGAGCTCTATTTTGGGTCTGCATCCCGTGTGTGGGACATACCTCATCTGTCTGTGCATTCTGATCGATTGTGCGATGAGGAGGTATGATCGATTTTTCTGAAAAGAAAGAGAGCATCGATTAGAGCTAGATTAGACTCCAAAACACAAACTAGACCATAAATAGGGGAAACATTCCTAAACCCCTAGTAGCCCCCTTCTTATAAGTGTGGCACGCTACATACCCATAAATAATATTCTACCCTACATAATTTCACAGACACCCTGGGACCATGAATCGTTCTCTAATACCAAGTTTTTCACGACCCGAACTGAGGGCTTAGCCGTGATGGGCATCCCTAACCATGAAGGCCCGGGCACCCTTCTAACTTGAAATCATATACACCATTCATACATAAATAAGGAAATATAGAAATTTTAGCAAGACTGAATCGTGGTCATAAATATAATATAAATTCAATAATAGAAAAGGACAATCCAAAACCATCTAACAACATCTAGAAACCGTCTGCAAAATCTCTACTACATGATCACTAACACAATCTAAAAACTGGGTCAAGGCCCCCAGTAGACCAAAACCACATGTAATAATAGTTTTTTGAAATTAAACAGGCCTTCTGGAATAAAGAAGGATCACCAACTGGACACTGCAACTCTATCTAGTAAAATCTAGTACTTTTCTGGACCCCTAGACCGAGCCTCAGAACCTGGAGGGGGGGAGAAGCGCTCAATACAGATGTACTGGTATGCAAAGTAATCCAAAGTAAAGCTTGTATATATATAAAATAGTTGGAGAGTTATTGGTCAAAAAATCATACGTGAAATATTTCTAAAACACATGGTCACTTTTTGAAATCATAAATCATTCTTGTCAATGCAATGCTTGATCTTTGTATTACTTTTGGGTTATGTGGTACGCTCTTACAATTCTAAAATCCCACGGGCTGTATGGAATCTGCCATTGACTCAGTGGGGAAGCCCCCTACCAGAGTGTCCCACAAGGGTTGGAGTTTATAATTCTAATATGCCACATGGCACTAGGCCAGCGTAATACAATGTACCTGGATCGGCAAATCATGGTTTTGGGAAATGAGTTGTCTAAACTCATGCCTTCTTCGGGGAACCACCTAAACTCTCTTTATGCCCAATTTTATCCTGTTTTGAATCATGCATTTTTCTAGTTTCAGCATCTAAAAAGTCTGATTTCAAACATGGTATCTTTATTGTTCTAAATAATCATGGTGTAATCTGAATTGGTGTTGTCACACCAAGACTTGCAATTCCTATTTCTATGACATAATACATCATGCATGATTCTTTCATTAAAACATAGTTTAGACCACCCAAACATGCAATTTAACAAAGGGAATTCATGTTCCGAAAACATAAGTCAAAACTATGCAAAACTCCCATCCTTTCAATAAACAAGTGGTGGTCACGTAATCTTTAACAAACCAAGCAACCCTTCTCATTATATGATTATGTTCAACATTCATCAACCTAAACAACCCTCTCTCTTTTGAAATCAAAATCATAATTCAAATATAACATTATTCAAGACATTTCATAACATGCTTTTCAAGATGTATTCAAACGATTTCATAGTATATCATAAGTAAATGAAAATCATCACAAGAGAGGGATTTTTCATGAATCATTCTCTCAATTCAATAATCAACCTTAAAACACATGCTTACAATATATATATAATTTTAAATCAATTTGGGGGAAAGACTTAAGCTCAAAACAATATCATCAATGCTTCTAAAATATGAATATATTCATAAATCTGAAAAACCTTTTCTTAAAAGTCAAGATTTCCATACCCATGAGATTTTAGGAAAACCTCGCATACCTTGATTATAAAGAATAATGGCTAATCCTTGAAGCACACGGTTTGGAGTTTCTAAAACTATGATAAATTTTGAAAAGCCACGGTTGAATCTTGAGTTTCTTGGAGGAGAAATATATGAACTAGGGTTTTTGTTTTGAGGGAGATCTTGAGAATGTCCAAAATTATGCTTGTAGAGGTCTTAATCTGCTGTTTTCATGTTTTAAGAGACTTATAAATGGTCCAAACTACCCTTATTAACTTTTAAATGGAATGGGCCACTGCGATGCGCCACTATCATTGTGGCTCACTGGAAATTCATGAATGGGAGGTTAGCCCACTTTGCGACTTGCCACCATCGCAGAGTCTCACTAAATTGACCATCATCATTTAAAACCTCTCCACAATGCGCCAAGGACACAAATGATAGTGTTTTACGACTAGGACTTAAATTAAGCATAACTCTTTCACCGAATGTCCATTTCTGATGAATCTACAAAAATTTATCTAGGAAAAACTTTAGGGCGTTACACCATCCTACCCGTGTCATCGAAATAAGACCTAAACTAAGTGATCACTATCTGTAACTTCATTGATATTGGGAATAAGGTAAACCTACGTTAGCTAGTTCTGGGGCATGTGACCTTGGATGTATACCCAACTCGGTGCTAAAGACTACTCCCTTATATGGGTATACTTTAGGAAATTCATTTTAAAATAGCATAAGATTTTATAATGAAAATTAATTATTCATCACTTTCTTTAAATCATGATCAAGATGAATAAATGTGGATTCCATATTTTAGCTGAGGATCAAAAGATCAATTCTTGCTTTAAATCTTGACATAACCTTACCAAAGAATGGTTAAAATCATAATCTACTGTAAATCTCAATACTCAATCTTAGGGCTAAAAACCCATTCTTTAAAACATGTTAATTCATAACAAAACTTTATACTAAATATCATTCTTGAAATACTTCAGCAATAACAAATCAAGATAGTGCCATCTTATTCATAACATAAACATTGTAAGTTATAAATATAAGCACTTCTTGATAAACTACAGCTATAAATTTCATAATAATCAAATGCTTCAAGAATATAGAAACTTGAGTATGAACCCTACTTCAAAACAAGTAAATAAAATATTAAAATCATGCAATTTTAAGCACAAGGGTGAAAGGATACCCTTGTTAATAACCCTGCATACCTTAATAGGCTAGATTTGATGGAGAAAGATTGACCTTGAAAGCCTTGGAGATGATCTTGAAATCTTTTTTTGAAATTCTTAGACTAGAGAACTTAAATTCTTTCTTATCTTGAAGAGAATGTAACTTGAAGTTGATGTTCTTTGGAGGAGGTTAGGGTTTGTTCTTTGAGAGGAAGGCTTTATTGGAGTGTAATTATGAATAAAGGGGTAAATAATGCTTCTTGGGGGCTTTAATTATGAGTAATGGATGAATTTGGGTGCGGAAAATAACCCATTTTTCCTTAAAAATGCAGAACAAAAAGCTGTAAAATAGTGTATTACCCTGAAAATACAAACCAATATTAGAGTCATGATTTAAGATCACGCGTAGTACAATATAGTTCCTCATTAGTTTTATGAGTTATTTGGATGTATAATGAGGTCTCAAATAACTCCCAGCTATTTGATTAATCAAAATATCCCATACCGTTGAGTTTTCGATAAGAATGTTGCTTTAGTCAACTTCAAACGAGCATAACTTTGGCTCTACTTAGAATTTTCCAGCTCAAGACCTACCAAGTTATAGGAAATTGAATTAACTTTCCAGTGATACAAATTTTGCCTAAATTTGATACTCTGCTGAGAAGTTATAGAACATTTAGTGAAAGTCGTAGCTCAATACGAGCAGCACCACGTCACGGTGATAGGCAAAATGGCATTTGTCAATTTCCAGTTAATCACTGTGATAGTACCACATCACGATAAAGTCCCAGTTCCCAATTAGCATTTTCCAGTGAAGCACCGTGATAACCATTGCGTCGCTGAGGAGTGCCAGTTTGTACTCATCAATTTCAACTAGGTCGCGCCAAAGTGCATTTTCACACTTGTCTGTGGAATATACTCTCAGCCAAATTCTAGTGGATCATCAAGATGGCACTGCATCGTGGTGATGGACAAAATCGGGATTTTTAGTGACAAATTTAATTCATTTCAGGGGTAATTTGGTCCTTTTTAGCATCCCTAAAAAGTGTAAAAAACGTTAATTAATCCCTAAAAGTTAATTTAACAATTGTTTATTCAAATTTTTCCCAAATCAAGAACATTCACTCTTAAATAGAAATTCTAGCCCTCAATAGTCAAGAACAAATCTCAAGAATACAGCCAAGAAACCCCAAGAATTTAACTATTCAAGTATTTTAGGTGTTCATCCTTGGGTTCCTTTCACCCTTGGAGTTCAAGAACCCTTTTTTGAAATATAAGTTTTCTTATTCATGATTTACATACTTGAATTAGGTTGTGTTCATGTATTTATTGTTTTATGGGTTTTAATTTAGGATTTACCACATGTTTCGTGTAAACCAATTAGCATTTATGTTGAGTTAAGTGAATTCTCATGTTAAAACTCTTGAGATTGTCAAGTTGAATGTTGTAGCCATGATGTTTATATTTGTTTATTATTTTGTGAAATAGTCATGCTCCCCAAGTGTTTGATAAAATGCCTCAATAAATAACTTGTGAATAGCTATTATGCTTTCAAGATTGAGCTATGTTTCACTATTTATGCAATCGATTTCTGGGGGTATGTAATACCCAAAATCTAGCTGTTTACTGAGATCACAATAGTTACAGAATAGTCTCAGTAAGGTCAAGAAAAATAGTATTCAATTAGTCTGCACGATCAGGGTAAGTTCAGTCAAGCTAGTCTAGTAATGACCAGTTCTAGTGTCATTTCAGTTTGGAGTAGGATTCTGTACCGAGCGAATACAGAGATAGGGGAATTCTTGATAGTAGAGGGTTTGGCCCTTAGTAGCCATCCCTGAGTTACAAAACTATGTAACAAGTGTAGGTTTGAGATGTCTTCCTGCCAGATTAGGGTTGACACATATCTCATGACTTTCCTGCTAGTATAGGGTTACTCCTTAATCCTTTGGGACACCAGTTTAGTGGATCCACACAGCCAGTATTAGTACCCGTGGCACAGTATAGACACCCTTCCAACTGAGGTCACAGGTTGGACCCCAAATCAATTTACATCAAGGTATATAGGTTAAGTGAAAACTCCCACAGTCTCAGTTTCAGTCTTTAGTAGAGAACTCAGTTCATTTCTACAAAACCATGGCTATTAGATATCAGTTACCTAGTTACTCAATTACCAGTTATTCAGCTAATAAAACTTAGTACTGAGTTATAGTATAATCTCAGATACATTACATGTATATATGCATATGCACAGTATTATATACACAGTGTTTACCGCAGTTTCAATTCCCCATGTACTCTTATTCAGTTACTGTTCTTGCATATGAGCCCATGCATATTAGCTTTACCTCATCTAAAATACTAGTACATTCCATGTACAGATGCATACTCTATCTTTATGCTATGATGTCTCATATCAATGGTTCCTACGCTCAGGTTCCTGATAGTACTTAGCACCTTAGGCTATCAACAATAGTTATAGTGATGAGTCCTCATATTTCAAGGATAGAGTTTATCTATTTGAGTATCTTCGGCAGTTCAATAGTTATTTGAGTCATGGTTAGTTGGGGGTTTGTCCTATCAACTCCATATTCAGGCAATTTAGGGCTTTCAGACTAGAATAGTGAGTTATTCAGTTTTCAGATGTTACTGTCTGATATACTCAGTTATTACTTCAGTATTTTGAGAACCTTATGGCATTTTAAAAAATTTTTTGCATATGTTTTCATGATTATTATTCAGTGCTCATAGCAGGTACCAGTCATGGGTTAGCTTGTAGTCCTTTGGGATTGTAAGCATCGTGTGATGTCCAGTGTTTAGATTCAGAGCGTTACAAACTTTGTATCAGAGCCGAAGGTTCTAAAGTTTCCTAGGGAGTCTGAAATCCATGTATGTGTGATTTTAGTCAAGCCAGTCCAGTAATTACCAGTTCCAGTGTCATTTTCATTGGGAGTTGGATTCATTACCGAGCGAACACAGGGATGGGGGAATTCCTACCAGTAGAGGATTTGACCCTTAGTAGCAATCCCTGAGTTACAAAACTATGTTTCCAGCGTAGGTTTGAGATATCTTCCTTCCAGTTTAGGGTTGACAAATATCTCATGAGTTTCCTTCTAGTATAAGGTTGCAACTTAATCCTTTGGGACACCAGTTTAATGGGTCAACATAGCCAAAGTTAGTACCCGTGGAACGGTATAGATACCCTTCTAACTGGGGTCATAAGTTGGACTCCAAATCAGTTTACATCGGGGTATGTCGGTTAAGTGAACACTCTCATAGTCTCAATTTCAATCTTTAGTATAGAATTTAGTTTATATCTATAGAACCATGGCTGTGAGATATCAGTTACTCAGTTATCAGTTACTCAATTACTAGTTATTCAACCAATAAAACTTAGTACTTAGTTATAGAAAAATCTCAAATACACTACATGTATATATGTATATGTACAGTATTGTATACTCAGTGTTTACCGCAATTTTAGTTCACCATGTACTCTTATTCAGTTACAGTTCATGCATATGAGACCATGCATATTAGCTTTACCTTATCTAAAATCCCATTACATTTCATATACAGATGCAGACTCTATCTTTGTACTATGATGTCTCATATCATAGGTTCAGACGCTCAGGTTCCTAACTGTACTTAGCAGCTCAGGCTATAAACAACAGTTATAGTGGTGAGTCCTCATATTTCAAGGATAGAGTTTTTTATTTGACTATCTTCGGTTGTTCAATAGTTATTTCAGTCATAGTTAGTTGGGGGTTTGTCCTATCATCTTCATATTCAGACAATTAGGGGCTTTCAGACTAGCATAGCCAGTTATTTAGTTTTCAAATGTTACTATCAGATATACTCAGTTATTACTTCAGTATTTTTAGAACCTTATGGCATTTTTTTTCCGCATATGTTTTCATGATTATTATTCAGTGTTCACAGTAGTTACCAGTCACGCGTTAGCTTGTGGTCCTTTGGGATTGTAAGCATCGTGTGATGTCCAGTGTGTAGACTCAGGGCATTACAAACTTGGTATTAGAGCCTAAGGTTCTAAAGTGTCCTAGGAAGTCTGAAATCTATGTCAAGTAGAGCCTTGTGCATGGGTGTGTAGCGCACCACACTTATGGACAAGATGCTACGAGGTATTTAGTAAAAGTTTCCCTTATTTTAGTGTTCATGTCGTGCGATAGATCATGATGCTCATGTTAAACTCTCTTTCTAATCTATTCTTCCCTTTATTTACAGAACATGCCTCCAAGAAAGATGAACATAATAAGGAACATAAACTAGCGATTACCTCTACCCGTTTAGGAGGATTTCCTGAATGAGCATGTTTCTCATGCAGAGTTCAGAGCTACATTCACTACTCTAGCTCATTCTATTACAGCATAGGATAATCGACCAACTACGGTTTAGGCCAACCCGGTGGCCAATACTGTAGCAGCTACAATTTAAGACTTCACCCGAATGAGCCCTCCTTCATTTTCAGGGTCTAAGTCTCGAAGAGGACCCACAGAAATTCCTTGACATGGTGCAAAAGGTAACTTATATCATAGGAGTAACTGCTAGTAAGAGTTCTGAGTTAGCTTCCTATCAACTACAAGATATAGCTCATGGATGGTTTACATAGTGGAAAATGGATAGGTGCATAGATGCAGGGCCTATTAAATAGAAGAAGTTTGCTACTTTGTTTCTAGATAAGTTCTTCCTATTGGAGTTGAGAGAAGCCAAGGTTTTAGAGTTCATTAAATTGAAGTAAGGCATCATGACAATGAAAGAGTATTCTCTCATGTTTACTCAGTTGGCCAAATATGCTTTTCATGTGGTAGCTGATAGAAGATCTAAGATGAGTAAGATCATGACTGGTGTGTTCGACGGTATGGTCAAGGAGTGTAGAACACGATGCTAATTATGGAGATGGGCTTATCTAGGTTTATGGTAAATGATCAACAGATTGAGAAACAAAATACTAAGGAAGAAGAGAGAAAAAATAAGAGGGCTCGAACAGGCAGCTTCCACTTTACTCAGCCTAAGTCAGATGGTGGTAATCGTCCTCAGTTCCACCCAAAATCCTTAGTTCCAACTCTATCCTCAGCCAGTGCTCTGGTGCCAAAATTTTGAAATAGTAAAAAGGATAGGGCTTCAGGCTATAAATTCAGGGTAGTGTTAGCAGTGCCCGAACAAATCCTCTTTGCCAAAAATATGGTAGGAACCATCAAGGTGTCTATAGTGTTAACTTTAAGGTAGGTTTCGTATATGGGAAGATAGGCCATAGGATCAGAGAGTGTCCTCAGATGTGTTTATAAAGTCAGCATAACCGCCCTCAGCTCAGTTCAGTCACCCATCTCAGTAGGGTGCTACTTCTAGGGCCAATAGTGGGCAATACCAAAACAGGATCTATGCATTTTAGTCCAAATAGGATCAGCAAAGTTCTCCTGAATTGTCACTGGTACATTATAATTTTTCATTTACATGTTTATGTTTTGCTAGATCCAGGAGCTTCTTTGTCTTTTGTAACTCCTTATATAGTTGTTGACTTCCGAGTCAGTCTCAAAATCCTAGCAGAGCCTTCCTTAATCTCTACCCTAGTGGGTAAGTCTATTATAGCTCGATGGGTATATAGGAACTGTCCGGTTATGGTGTCTCAGAGAGTTACTTCAGCAGTCTTAGTAGAGTTAGAGATGATAGATTTTGACATCATTCTCGGTATGGATTGGCTTCATTCATGCTATATTTTAGTTAATTGTAGAAATAGAGTTGTCTACTTTAGTTCCCGAATGAACTTGTCCTAAAATAGAGGGGTAGTACTTCTGCACTTAAGGGTCAGCTTATTTCATACCTTATAGCAAGAAAAATAATATCCAAGGGGTATGTCTATCATCTCGTTCAAGTTAAAGACTCTAGTGTCAAGACTACTAATCTTTACTCAATTTTAATATCATGTGTATTTCTAGATGTGTTTCCCGAAGATCTTCTCGGATTTCCTCCCGAAAGGAAAATTAACTTCAGAAAAGACCTTCTTCTAGACACTCAACCCATCTCTATTATGCCATATAGAATGGATCCAAGCAAACTCAAAGAACTAAAAGAGCAACTGAAGGATCTCCTAGATAAGGGATTTATCAGACCTAGTGCCTCCATGTGGGGTGCACAAGTTCTATTCATCCATAAGAAAGATGGTTCTCTAAGAATGTGTATTGACTATCGTCAATTGAACAACGTCACCGTCAAGAGAAAGTATCCACTTCCTAGAATCGATGACTTATTTGACAAACTTCACAATGCCAGTTACTTTTCTAAGATAGACCTCAAATTAGTCTATCATCAGCTTAGAGTCATAGAATGTGACATTCCAAAAACAACTTTCCAAACTCGGTATATTCATTTCAAATTTCTAGTTATGTCATTTGGTCTTACCAATGCCCCAGTAGCTTTCATGGACTTGATGAATCGAGTATTCAAGAAGTACTTGGACATGTTCATCATAGTCTTTATTAATGACATTCTTGTCTACTCTCTTATTGAAAATGATCATGCAGACTATCTCATAATAGTATTACAGACTCTTAGAGCCCATCAATTGTTTGCCAAATTCAGTAAGTGAGAGTTTTGACTAAGGTCAATAGCATTTCTTGGTCATATTATTTCTGGTGATGGCATTAGAATTGATCCTCAAAAGACCAAAGTAGTGAGAAACTAGCCCAGACCTATCTCTCTATCAGATATTAGTAGTTTCTTAGGTTTGGCTGGCTATTACCAACAATTTGTGAAAGAATTTTTATCTATTGCATCCCTCATGTATAGATTGACTTAGAAGAAAGTCAAATTCCAGTGGTCAGATTTTTATGAGAAGAGTTTTCAGGAGTTAAAGACTCAACTCACTACAGCTCCAGTTTTGACTTTACCAGATGGTTCAGACGAGTTTGTTGTGTATTGTGATGCTTCCATAGTTTGTTTGGTAAGTGTTTGGATTAAGAAGGGTAAGGTTGTGGCCTATGACTCTAGAAAACTTAAGCCCCATGAAAAGAATTACGCTACCCATGATCATGAGTTAGCAGCTATTGTGTTTGCCTTAAATATTTGGAAGAACTATTTATATGAAGTGCATGTTGATGTGTTAACAGACCACAAGATCTTGCAGTATGTATTTTCTCATAAGAACTTGAACCTGCGTCAGAAATGGTGGTTAGGGTTGTTGAAAGACTATGGCATAAGTATTCTCTATCATCCGCTTAAGGCCAATGCAGTGGCAAATGCTCTTAGTTGATTGTCTATAGGTAGTATTGCTTATGTTGAGGATGGTAAGAAAAAGTAAGTTTAGGAAATTCATCAGCTTTTTAGTTTGGGTGTTCATTTGGTTGATTCAGCTGAGGGTAGTGATTAGTTGTAGATAGTTCAGAATCATCTCTGGTTTTTGAAGTGAAAGAAAAGTAAGACAGAGATCCCAATTTAGTTAAGCTAAAAGAGATAGTCAGAGACCAAAAGGTAGAGGTTTTATCCCAAGGGGGAGATGATGTATTACATTGGGAAGGTAGGATATGTGTGCTAGTGTGGATGGTGTGAGGTAGCGGATTCTTTCAGAAGTACATGGTGCATGTTACGCGATTCATCCAGGGGCCATAAAGATGTACCACGCTCTATGGGAAATCTATTGGTAGAGTGGGATGAAGAGAGATAATGTAGAGTTTATGGTTAAGTGCTCCACACGTCAGCAGGTTAAGATTGAACATTAGAAGCCTAGTCATTCCATGTAGGTGTTCGGTATTTCCACATGGATTTGGGAACAAATGAACATAGATTTTTTGATAGGTTTTCCTCGTACTCGTTCTTAGCATGATTCCATTTAGGTCATTATTGATTGGATGACCAAAACATCCTATTTCCTTGCAATCCATACTTCTTATTCAGCCAAGGACTGTGCCAATCTCTATATCAGAGAGTTGGTTTGGTTACATAGTATCCCTTTGTCCATTATTTTAGATAGAGGTACACAGTACACCTCTCACTTTTGGAAAGCATTCCAAAAGCTCTTGGTAACCAAGTTTACCTCAGTACATCCTTTCACTCTCAGACAGATGGTTAAGCAGAATGGACCATTCAAACTCTAGAAGATATGTTAAGAGCGCGTGTTGCTGACTTTAAAGGTAGTTGGGATGACTACTTACCTTTGATTGAGTTTATGTATAATAACAACTATCATTGAAGAATTCGGATGGCTCCATTTGAGGCTCTCTATGGGAGGACATGTAGATCTTCGATTAGCTGGTTTAAAGTAGGTGAGGCTGCAATAGTAGGGCCTGACTTGGTGTTTAATACCTTCAAAAAAGTACAATTGATCAGAGAGAGGCTTAAGGCAGCCCAGAGCTAACAAAAATCTTATGCATATGTGATGAGGAAAGATCTTGACTTTGAGATTGGTGACCTTGTGTATTTGAAAATCTCTCCCAAAAAGAGAGTGAAGAGATTTGGCAATAAGGGGAAGCTTAGTCCCCGATATATTTGTCCTTATAGAATTCTCGACCATTTCGGAAAGGTAGCTTATGAGCTTAAGTTGCCTTCAGACCCAGCATCAGTACACCGAGTGTTCCAAGTCTCCTTTCTAAAGAAATGCATTGGTGACCCAGCAGTTGTTGTCCCCTTAGAGAGTTTAGATATTTAGAATGATCTCTCTTTTGAAGAGGTTCCAATCCAAATCCTTGATCTCCAATTTGTAGAATAAGGAACAAAGAAGTTACCTTGGTCAAAGTTCTTTAGCGAACTCAGTCCGTTGAGGGAGCTACACAGGAAACAAAATACGATATGTAGACCAAGTATCCTCACCTCTTCTCCACAAACTCAAACTCAACCTAAGGCAACCATTTTCTTTAATCTACTCTATCTCATATTCAGTCCCAGCTGGATATTATTTTCATAACATTCATGCATTCATGAATCAGTTTAGTCATGTAATCATGATTCAGTCGTGAATGTTCAGTATGTAAACTTTGTATATCAGTATTTTCGGCTTCATTAGAGTCATTTGATGACAAATGTTCCCAAGAGAGAGATATTGTAATACCCTAAAAATCCGAACCAATGCTAGAATTAAGTTTAAAGCTCATGCATAGTACATTATGGTTCTTTGTTAGTTTTATGAGTTAGTTGGATGTATATTAAGGTCCAAAATAACTCCCAGCAATTTGATTAATCAAAATATCCCATTCCGATTGAGTTTTCGATAAGAATGTTGATTTAGTCAACTTCAAACAAGTATAACTATTGCTCTACTCATATTTTCCAGCCCAAGACCCACCAAGTTATTTGAAATTGAATTAGATTTCCAATAATACCAAATTTTCCCAAATCCTATACTTTGGTAAGAAGTTATAGTACATTTAGTGAAAGTAGTAGCTCAATACGAGCAGCACCACGCTCTGGTGATAGGCCAAATAGCTCTCATTAGTTTTCGGTGAATCACCGTGATAGTACCGCATCGCGTTGAAATCCCAATTCCCAATTGCCATTTTGTAGAAAAGCACCGCGATACATATCGTATCATGTAGGAGTGAAAGTTCACACTCGTCAATTTCCAGTGACGTAACACGATACCACCATGTCGCGCCAAAGTGCATTTTCATACTTTTCTGTGGAATACACTCTCAGCCAAATTCCAGTGGATCACTGCGATGGCACCGCATCGTGGTGATGGCCAAGATTGAGATTTTTAGTGACAAAAATTTAATTCTTTTGAGGGGGCTAATTTGGGCCACTAAAAAGGACATTAATTATTCCGTAAAAGTTGATTTAGTCATAGAACTCAGTCTAGTCTTCAATATAGAACTCAGTTTAGTTCTATAGAACCATGGCTGTGAGATATCATTTACTCAGTATTGGTTACTCAGTTACCAGTTATTCAGCCAACAAAATTTTGTAATCAGTTACAGTATAATCTTAGATATACGACATGTATATATCCATATGCACAGTATTACTGTAATACCCCAAAAAATTCAAACCAATATTAGTGTCATACTTCAAGATCATGCATAGTACATCATGGTTATTTTATAGTTTTATGAGTAATTTAGATGTATATTAAGGCTTCAAATAACTCCCAGCTATCCGACGGATCAAAACATTCCTTATAGATTGAATTCTTGGGAAAGATATTGCCATAGTCAACTTCAAATGAGAATATATCTCATTATACTATAATTTTTTTATATCAAGACCCACCAACTGATTTATAATTGAATTATCTTTCCAACGATACCAATTTCGCCCAAATCCGATGTCGGAGCGAAAAGTTATGCCCATTATATTCCAACATATTAGCCTGGCAACTAAGTGACGACATATCTAATAGCTTATCAGATTTCTGACGACATATCTTACGGCTTATCACATTTTTGATGACATATCTGATGGCGTATCACATTTCTGATGACATATCTGACGGCTTAACACATTTCTGTCCACTTATCAGCTAATGTGTCTGCCTTAGGTAGAAACCCATCAATTTCAGGTCCTAGGTGATGAACTGATCTGATGGACTATCACAAATCTGAAAGCTTATCAGCCTTGGTCTTCAGCTGAAAATTTTAGCAACTGGGAAATAATTTTGTAGGGCTATTTTGGTCTTTTTCCTCACCCTAAACCTTATCCCCACGACATAAAACACCAAAAACACGTAGTTAGCTATTGTAATTTAGTTTCAAAAGCTCTTATCCCTCTTTGTTCCCAAGAACAAACTTAGGGTTTCTTCTAAATTAACTTCAAGACCCCAACACACTCTCCACAACATAATCAAGACTTAAGATTTCCAATCCATGAACGTTCAAGAAAGGTCAATTTTCTTTCAAGATTCAACCACTAAGGTATGCATAGTGTTTATCCATGGAGTCCAAGAATCAAGTTTTAAATAATAAATTGTGATTATCTTGTTGTTGTATGATCATATTCATATTATGGTTATACTAGGAAAGATTGGATTAGAAATAAGGTTATTCGAGATAAGGCGGGAGTGGCTTCGGTGGAAGCCAAGATAAGGGAAGTAAGGATGCGATGGTTTAGTCATGTGATAAGAAGGAGCACGGATGCCCCAGTGTGGAGGTGTGAGAGGTTGGCTAGGGATGGTTTCAAACAAGGTAAAGGTAGACTGAAGAAATATTGGGGGGAGGTGATTAGATGTGACATGGAACAACTCCAGCTTACCGAGGACATGGCCCTAGATAAGATGTTATGAAGGAAGCGTATTAGGGTAGAAGGTTAGTCTGAGTTTAGGATATTGTATCTTTTGGTGTGTTTCTTGGAGTATATTGCTTATGGTATTATTGGATATGCTAATTTCTATTGCATCTTATTCGTTTCCTGTTCCTACTAATACTATACCCTATCTTGTATCTTGTTCTTTAACTATTCCTTATATTGCTATTCCTTATGGTAGAATGTTTTATTTTGATCCAGGGGTATATCGAAAACAACCTCTCTATCTCACATTTCAGGTAGTGGTATAGACTGCATACACTTACCCTCCCCAGACCCCACTTGATGGGAATATACTGGGTATGTTGTTGTTGTTGTTGATGATCTTAATGTACTTTTAGGTAGTATGTGAGAATATTAGTTGAAATCCATGAGTTTAGGTAGCTTAAGATTGTTAAATTGATGAATACACCTATGCCACAAAGTGTGCACGTAAGGTTTTTGATAAAATGCCTAGAATTATAAAAATCATGCTTTCATGACTCAATAGAACCTAAATGAAAAGTCCATGCTATCCCTTATGATTCAACATGAATTCCATCCTATTGTTATGTGTTGTTGTTGTGATATGGAATGCTCATGATATTTCAATTATGCAAGTATTTTCATGTTATATGCATTCCCTTCCATGTATAAGTTGTTGAGAACTAAATGGAGTATGGACTTCCCTACTTATGGCATTATGAAATATGGATCTTATTCCTGTGATCAAGAAGTGTCATGGTTGTGTCGGTTTCCTTCCATCGATTCTTGGGGGTACTTGCTCCCAAAAAATATAGTTGAGTGCCTAGAGCTAGTGTCATGTTTTTACAATATCCTCAGTCAAGCCACGTTCAGTAGAATTCAATCAGTCATGTGACTCAGGAAATCTCAGAAATGTCATGATCTCAGTCAGTTATCAGATAGAAGTAGTATTCTGTCAGTCAATGGAATTCAGTAAACTTGGTCCATGTACATTTCAGTTAATCATGATCAGTCTATTCAAATGGGCGTAGGAGTTAGCACCGAGTGAGCCCAAGGATGGGAACTCACCTGTTATTTTGAGGGTGTGATTCTTAGCAATCATCCTTGTGTTCCAGAACTACATAGCCAGTGTAGGTTGAGACATCATACCGTATTATATGAGGGTAGATGAGGTGGCTTAACCATCTATATAAGTGTTTCCACCGTTTTCATTAGAGTAACCTATTATATGAGGGTCACTCACAGTTGTCTTTACCAGTGGCGCGGTATTGACACCCTTCCAATCATGGTAAAGATTGGACCCCAGCTTAGCTATAATGGCATATATAGGGCATGTCGGTTACATAAGTACTTCTCACAATTTCAGTCTCAGTCTCAGTAAAAGAATTCAGATAGTTCTTCAGATCTCAGAGTATCAGGACTGTCAGATACAGTCAACTCAGATATAATACGAAACTCAGATAGTTCCATCAAAGTCAGGACTATCAGATACAGTCACTCATGTTATTAGTTATATCAGTTATCAGAACTCAATTATCAGTCATATTTGATATCAGTAGACCCATGTTATTAGTATACAGATTCAGTTTCATGCGATCACTATCTCAGTATCTATGTATTCATATATCCACTCTCACGTTCATATTAGTCAGTAAGTTAGAATTATTCATGCATATGAACCCCATGCATTCAGCCTACCTCACTTGCATACTTAGTACATTCCAATGTACTGGCACATTTGTGCTATGGTGTTTCTTTATATTTTACATCATAGGTTCAGAGACGCGAGTTCCAGATCAGCAGTACCAATAGCATTCCAGTACTCAGAGTTGCAGTGAGGTCGATATGATTATTACTTTATTTAGTATTTCAGTTTTAGTTTTCAGTTGATGGAGTTAGTTTGGGGAACTATGTCCCATTCACGCCTTATTCAGATAGTTAGAGGCTTTCAGACGACTACAGTGTTTTCAGATTTAGACTTCAGTATTTTCAGTTCTGTTTTGTATTGTGACACCACTTATTTTTAGACACTGTTATTATTCATATTATGTTCAGTATTGAACTTTATGGCCTTACAGCTTAAATTTTGCATATATCTTTAGTGTATTATTCAGTGCTCAGGTACAGATATCAGTCATGGGTTAGCTTGTGGTACTTCGAAATCATGGGCATCGTGTACCATTCCGGGTACCAGATTTGGGGTGTTACAATTGCATACTCATTTTTTACTACCGTTTCAATTCCCTATGTACTCTTATTCAGTTACTGTTGATATATATGCGCTCAGGCATATTAGCCTGAACTATCTAGGATACCAGTACATTCCATGTACTGACGCATGCTCTCTCTTTACACTATGATGTCTCATATCATAGGTTTGAACACTCAGGTTCCTGACCATACATAGCAAGTTAGGCTATAAACAATAGTTATATTGGTGAATCTTTATATTTCGAGGACAGAGTTTATTTTTTTCAATATCTTTGGCAGTTCAGTAGCTATTTCAGTCGGAGTTAGTTAGAGGTTTGTCCCATAAACTCCATATTCAGGTAATTAGGGACTTTCAGACTAGCATAGTTATTTATTCAGTTTTCAGATGCTATTATCAGATATACTCACTTATCACTTTAGTAATTTGAGAACCTTATGGCATTTTCATATTTCTTCCGCATATGTTTACATAATTATTATTCAGTACTCACAGCAGGTACCAGTCATGGGTTAGCTTATAGTACTTTGGGATTGTAAGAACCTTGTGATATATAGGGTGTAGACTCAGGGCATGACAAATAGGGGCGAGCGATGGAGCGTGCGCCATGGGCTAATCACGTACTCTCATAGCCTCTCTCACGAAAATGGCTATAACTTTTCGCTCAGGTATTGGATTAAGGCAGAATTGGTATCATTGGAAATCTGACTCAATTTTCTACAATTTTATGGGTCTTAAGATGAAAAATTCTATGTATATAAAATCTATACGAGTTCAAAGTAGACCCTTTTAGAATCGAATACCAAACTTTGGACGAATTAAAGCTTCTTAGCTCAACTTTGTTCTACGTAATTCTTATGAACATTTTTCGCCAAGAAATAACTTCACATACTAGGATAAAGATCATGACACATATATTCAAAAGTAATTCATGTGATTAATGTTTACACACAAAAGAATGTCGTTCAGATTCTAGCCTAAAAATATGGGGCATTACATTATCTCCCCCTTGGGATTATTCATCCAGGAATGGTACTAACTTGGTTGAAATACTATGGAAAGGCTTTGATAAAGTTCTAAACAATTACGAGCTGATCATGACTTAATATTTGAATTTGAAACTGATGCATGATGCATGAACTGAGCTGAATTCGTAATATGCATGAATGCGAACATTTTACCTCATAGAATGGCCTTACTTATGAAGCTTTGGATAGTATAACTAAATGGGAAGTTGGAAATCTGTAGGAGCTTATCTGTTTGATTACTAGACTGGATTACAGGTCATATGGAATGGACCATACTAACTACCCATACTTCAATGGAGTATCTCTTCAACACTCTTCGAAGAAATTCTAATAATATTAGGGAGCAAAGAATCTCTGGCATAATCTAAATAAGACATTTGAATAAGGAAACACAACACAGCTATAATTCTGTAACATAGAACATAGTCCTAATAAAGATAAGCTAGGATAGAATTACTATGCCTTAGAAAATACAACTACTACTTTCAAGCTTAGACATACTCCTCAAATACTCCCTCGACTATACGTTTCCTTTCAATACTGCACTTCACTTGCGGCTACTTATAATTTTCACATGTCATTGATAACTCTATCTACTGAAGTTTGAGTTCAACTGAATTATCTCACTATGTTTAAGCCTACTCGAATTTACAAAGTGCACACATAACACTGTAATACTAGTCTTAACCATCAATTCAATACCTAATTTGTTTCACAACTTCTCATCTCATGAATAATTCTTATTACTACTTCAACAACCATATTCCACCTCTTACATGGAATTCACTAACGCGCAATACATTCTTCAACTGATACACCAACATGATATTCAAGCCTATCTTTATAACCATACATGAACTTCTAGGCAAACAATCCATCAAAGCATCATTACCATACTCTCTAAACCTTGATCATTGACAACTTCCATGCACTATTATTAAGAAAACATAGCCAGGATTCTCAACTAACTATGACATATACCTAAGATTTACCTCAATATCCCTTCATCCTTTAGCCCTAGATAGAAAAAGCATAAATAGTCTTTCTTAATGAGGGTCATCAAATCTCTCTTATCTAAACCATTGCTTATCCATTATCATCACCACTATATTAACATAGGAAGAGGTCAGTGAAAGGATAATGCATAAGGACCTGAAGCACAAAAGAATACTATACATAACTTTGATACTTAACTGTGTCCTAAGGAATAAAATGTCAAAGGAATGGATTTATTAAAGAGATCTAAACTGAGGAAATCCATGATATAATATGAATTTCACAAGTATCATGAGTTTTGAGAACTGATCATACTCTAAAACATGAATTCATACTTATCATAAGCTATTTAACATTAGACTAGAGTCCATAGATTTATGAGGAATGAATCGAATCACAGAGTAAAGTTGTTACTTACTTACTAGAAGATGAGAATGAACTTGAATACACATTAAGTGTGTAAGCATTGGCCTTTGGAATGGATCTATCACGCATGACATGAATTTGGTGTGATAATGACTAAAATCCAAGGAATACTCTAGAGTAAGAAGGGATAACTATCTCATCACAAATCTTATTGACATATATCACAATTTGTTTCTGAAAACATGATTTGGTTCTTCATTTTATCATCTCCCCCTCAGCTCAAAGATAACATTCTAAGCTTATAGGTCTACTCCATATCCTATAGATTGAGCCATAATTTCTTTGCTCTACGGTCTACACATGAATGCTCCCTCACCTGTATAAACTATATCTAGAAAATACTAACTTCATTCTTGGACACTCTCTTAATACATACCATCCTTAACTTCCTTCATCTTGAATAATCATCCTCATAGACTTACACTCCATTAACTCGACAAACAAACCTGCCTCACTAAACACATAATCTTCCTTACTAACTCAAATCATACAAAAAGGCTAAGAATCATCTATCCTTAGCTCCTTAACATAGCCATCAAGACTACCATATACTATATGACTAGCCTTATTCACACTTAGAAACTCACGGGCATTATCTAAGCACACATGACAGTTAATAATCTTCGAAACTAATTCAATCCCCATATCACCTTGGGTATACCTCCGCATCATACCTATAATTTCATACTTAATTATGAACAAACAAAATTAAAATCTCTTATGCACTATTCAAGCCTACTAGATCATTTCCATATAAATAGCATCACTAACCAAGCAATCATTATTTCTTCCTTAATGATCGTCTACTATTCAAACTTAGTGTCTACTTCTAGGCATGATTAACAACACAAACTCATATACTATTCTCGCTCAAAAGCTATAAAATACACACCAAGAAACACTAGTCCACTAGAACCTCATAATAACGATAATCGATCATAATCCTATGGTAATCCTTATTAAAATCCATTAGCACATCCTTCTTCAACACATTACAACTATTTACCCATCAATACACCTAAATTACTTTAGTAACTCTACAAGTCTTAACTAAACTCCTTTTGCAACCTCAAGGAAAGCGTAAATTAACAATACTCAACCACCAAATACTTCATTAATATCCTATACCTTTCTAACACAATAAACACCACCAATAACTTCTTTCCTACTTCAAGAGAACAACAATTCACCTTAACTGATAACTCTTTCTCTACCTTCCACCAAGGAACCTGTACAACCTTAATTACCCCTAAAGTAACACACAAATGACATATCACCTCACTACTAAGTCGATCGTATGCAAAAGTTTATCTATATACATTTAATCAATTGCCATCACCACCTTTCTTGTCACTACACTTCTATACCCATACTTCCAACTATAAGAAGGTTTTACTACTTATGAATCATAACACTCCAGTTGCAATATCTCTCAAATGCAAACTATATTTAACAATCTTGGTTTATACTATCTCTTCTTAAGAGCACTATCTGTATTGAAGGGTTAATGAGAAATCTGAATACAAATCTTATTCTGTCTTAGCTGAATAACTCATATGGATGGGGACATAACTTTTAACTCGAGGAACTTATAACACATCAGCGATCTCCTTTCAAGCCCCTTGTATGACTTCTTAAGATACTGATAGAAAATTTAAGAGCATCATCATGGAAAGAGTTGGAACTTACTAATCATATTATCTCCAAAATAAGTCATAGATACAGAATTATAGAGTAAGTCATAGATTCTGAGAGAACAACTTTACATCATGACCTAGGGCATGAAAAGGGGAAACGTTTCTTAAATGCCCTATACTCTCTGGAAGAAAAGTACAGACATCTCTGTATAGCTCCACAAGACTCTACTAGACATAGCTTTACAGACACCCTCATACACTTGAACTCTGTGCTCTGATACCAATTTTGTAATGCACTGAGACTACCCCCTAGATGTCACATGGTGCTTAGGACAACAAGTGATCCCAAGATAACCCTTGTACTGGCATACCTCATGAGAAACTTAATGAAATACATAAAAATTAAAGTAATAAGCAGAACGAAAGTCTTTAGCTGAACATCTTCAAAACAAAATTATTAAAACGATTACAACTTTGTTATACAAAACAAAATTGAAACCCAATACATCAATTGTACTGACTATCTATGAAGCCTCTACTAATATTGACTATAGGTAGCCGCGGCATAACCCCTATCTATCCCTAATCAATATGGCTGAATAAGTGAAAACAAAATGCTACTCAAACTATAATTGGCTCGAGCCCTCAAATCAGAAGGTCTCATCACCTGCTGGCTGAAAGGTGCACACTTTTTGATTATGATTTGTGGGCTACAACTGGTACCTATATTATGAGACAATGTAGTACATAGACATATATATAGATCAGTACTTTTGGAATGTACTGAGTATAAGGGGGTGAATGCAAAAGTAAAATGATAGTTGAATAATCATATAAACTTTCAAATAGTGCATGCTAAGTGTAAATGACTCACCTTGGGATCGAATAAAACAAAGGCTATAAAATCATAAACATGATTAATGAAGCATAAGTATAAATTTTTGAGACTTAACACTTAGTTCGAAAAGGTTTTCTTTTATTCTTTCTTAGGGAGGTTCTTCTAACTGACATACACCACGTGAGCTATCATAGAGTCCAACGTCTTACCCACATAAGGAAAGGCTCATGTTGGGGAAATCCATCCTACCCTTTCCATCGAAATAGGACAAAAATTAAGTGATCACTATCCATAACTTCATCCATATTGGGAATAAGATGAACCTATGTTAGCTCATAGTTCTTGGGCATGTGAACTTGGATGCATACCAAACTCGATGCTAAATACTATTCCCTTATATGCTCATACTTTAAAAATCCACTTTAAAATAGCATAAGGGTTTATAATGAAAATAAATTATGTATCGCTTTCTTTAAATCATGATCAAGATGAATAAATGTGGATTCCATATTTTACCTGAGGATCAAAAGATCAATTCATGCTTTAAATCTTGATATAAGCTTATCAAAGAATACTTAAATGCATAATCTTCTAGAAATATCAATACTCAATCTTAGAGCTTAAAACCCATGCTTTAAACTCATGTCAATTCATAATAAAACTTCATGATAACTATGATTCTTGAAATGCTTCAACAATAAAAAATCAAGATGGTGCCATCTCATTCATAACATAAACCTTTTAAGTTAAAAACATAAACATAAGCACTTCTTGATATACTAAAATCTATAAATTTCATTATAATCACATGCTTGAAGAATGTAGAGACTTTGGTATGAACCCTACTTCAAAACAAGTAAACAAAATCTTAAAATCATGTAATTTTGGGCACAAGGGTTCAAGGATACCCTTGTTCAAAACCCCACATACCTTAATAGGCTTGATTTGATGGAGAAAACTTGACCTTGAAAGCCTTGGAGATGATCTTGAAAGCTTTTCTTGGAATTCTTGGACTAGAGAACTTAGATTCTTACTTATCTTGAAGAGAATGTAACTTGAAGTTGAATTTCTTGGGAGGAGGTTAGGGTTTGTTCTTGGAGAGGAAGGCTTTCTTGGAGAGAAATTATGAATAAATATGCAAATAATGCTCCTAGGGGTCTTTAATTATGGGTTATGGAAAAATTTAGGTGGACAAAAATGACCCATTTGCCCTTAAAAATGCGGAACCAAATACTGTAAAATAGGATCGGGCGATGGAGCATGCATTGTGGGCTAATCGCGTACCCTCACTGACTCTCTCATAAAAATGGCTATAACATTTCACTCGGGTATTAGATTAAGGCAAAATTTTTATCGTTGAAAAGTTTACTCAACTATCTACAATTTGGTGGGTCGTGAGATAAATTTTTTTTACGTAAATCAAAAGGTATACTCGTTCAAAGTATACCCTTTTAGAATCGAATACCAAACTTTGGACGAATCAAAGGCTTTTAGCTCAACTTTGTTCTAATTGATTCTTATGATTATTTTTCACCTAGAAATCACTTCATACACTAGGATAAAGATCATGACATGTATATTCAAAAGAAATTTGTGGAATTAGAGTTTACACTCGTAAGAACGAAGCTTCAAAGTCTAGGCTAAAAATGCAGGGTGTTACAGTATCTCACTTCTTATGATTGATATACTATTATTGCACATTTTTCACCTAGTATTTTTACACTCTAAAGTTATCAATAGACCATCCAAACTCATAAGATATTCACAACACTTTAATTAATATCTTAAGGCATGTCCTCAAACTCTTTTTTTCGGCCATATATATAGCTCATGACAATGAATTAAGTTATGAGCTATATATCAAATGAAAGTTCCATAGTTTCAATGCTACAAATTGTTTGTCCTTTTGATAGAATGAGAGAGTTTGAGTACATGTGCCTTAGATCTTAGACAAAGTATTGTGAATGGCATATGAGTTTGAATGGTGGCTGATCATGTCAGAGTGTAAAAAATATGAGGTGAAAAATGTGGGATGATTGTGTAGTTATGATGAGGAGTGAGAATCAAGGATTAGCATGTGACGATTGTCAAACTATAATAATAAAGAGTATCTACAGCTCCCCACTGGCCAATGAAGATCAACAATTTCGAACATTTTGAACTTTGGAAGAGGACACAAATTTGAAAAAAAAAAGTATCTCAAAGGCTTGATGAGATTTTAAATTTATTTATTAATGAATTTATGAATTCAAATTCAAATCTTACATCAACCTTATTATTTTCATAAATTTATGAAAAAAGAGAAATTTCAAATTTGAGAAGCCTTAATGTTTTAATTCTCAGTGAACTCGTTGGTTCAATAAAAAATGAGTGTTAAAATTATGTCGCATAACATAAATTTTTCATTAAATGTAATGAGAAAAACCTCTATTCTAGTAATGTCTTAATTTTTTTAATTAAACTTCATGGGTCAGTAACTATATGATATAACAGAGTGGGAATCAGGGAAGGGGTTGTTCGATTTTTTCGATTCGGTTTTTGATTATTTGGTTTTATTATATAAGATAATAGGGATCTGATATAATTGAATATAATATATATTTTAATGAGTAAAAAATAATAAACAAAGGAAATTGATTCTCTCAATAACCTCATGTTAAAAGGCTCAACGGAGACAAGTCACTAGACTTTGTTTTAGTATAATAAAAATGTTTCTACTTCTTTTGTAATAAAGTGAAGTAGGGTAGTTTAAAGGAATAAGAGAATAAATATATATGGTAAGGATGTTTAGTTATTTAAATAATTTATAATGAATAAAATATCAAAAATGATTTCCAAACTCTTGTCTAATTCGTAGTGGCATGAACTTTCTTTCTTCCTTTCCGAGCAACTAATGGATTTCATAGATTTCATCAACATAAAAAATTTCAGATCTACTAAAAGTCAAAATCTCCAAGGATTAAAAGGTGAATTATAGACAAGATTATTATTATATTTAAATGAAATTGCCATCACCCCAGGTAGTGGGCTTAGGTGTATTAAATTGTCATCACCCTAGGTAGGGGGCTTATGTGTTATTGATAGAGAATCCTCAAATATTGTAAATCGGGGTTATAGATCATCCCTCCAAAAGTAGTCTAGAATTGTAACTTACAATCAATATAAAAAATATAAAAAATAAAATGCAACTTTCATATAATCTATAAAAAGACTATACAGTTAACTAACAAAAAGATTGACTTATCAAATCACATCCTTAGTGATTGTTGTTAAGAGAAGAATAGGATAATGCTTCCACTAGACAGACCAGTTGAGCAAAGAAAACTGGTTACATGTTAGCTTCTCTAAAGAAATATAAAAAAATATTAACCTCTACACATTCTTTATCTTTCCATCCTCTCCAAATTGGTCTCTACAAATAGATCAGGTTTTGCTAAAGAAAAAGGTATTATTGAGAATGTGCTACTCACTCAAGAGTTGGTCAGTGGTGTTAGTAAGAGAGGTAAGCATGTAAAGGAGTCATTAAGCATGACATGACAAAAGCTTAAGATAGTGTTTCATGATTTTTCTTGATGATAGTTCTGAAAAAGATGGGCTAATCAAACACCTTTGTAAATTAGTTTGGAGTCTAATTTCCAACAACTGAAATTTTGTACAGATTAATGGACAATCTTATGGTTTCTTTCAATCCACTTGAGTGTTAAAATAGAGAGATCCTTTATGACAAAACCTATTTGTTTTATCTGCAGAAGTCCTCTCAAAAACCTTTAATTCCCTTTCTGAAGATGTGCAATATATAGGTTATGGGCTACCTAGGTGGAGTTTTAACCTTAATCACCTTGTATATAGAGATGATACCACTATCTTAGCTTCTTGTCACAAATTCCTTTTAAAGAAAATTGTGAGTGTTTCCCAAAATGTTAAGCATTATTTAAGGCAAAAAGCAAAGAGAGATAAGGGGTTGTTCTATCTCCATAAAAATACTTTTACAGGTATTTCTCACAAGGTGGAGTTAAATAGATGTAGAAAAACTAGAATAATATAAATGAAAGAATTATTCTATATTGCAGTGAACATAACAATTAGCTACACTGTATTTATACAGAGAAAGGAATCAGAAATGTCTCTAAATTACTAGCCTAATGAAAGGGAGATCCCTAGTTGAAGGATTCAGATTCGATCCATAATTTTGTGATAATCAATATCTGATTTTATGACACTAAATAAGGTAATGTCAATACCCTCTCCAAAACTCATCTTATTTTATCACAAAGCATTAGTTTGAACAAAAGAAAGTTTTGTCGACTTCTTGGCGTCGCCTTAGTGAACAAATAAACCAATTCATCTTTAAAGGATATATATATCTAAGATTAATGCTCCGATCTTCAACCAATTCTCTGATGTAGTGACAATCTACGTCTATGTGCTTAGTATTTTTATGATGCACGGGGTTGGTTGCTATTCTGATTGCACTAGCGTTGTCTTCATACAATATGGTTGATACTTCCATTTTGATGCCAAGTTCTTATAATAGCCTTAATAGCCAAATGATTTCGGAGCATGCAACTGACATACTTCTATACTTTGTCTCTGTGGATGACTTCAATGTTTGAGATTGTTTCTTATACTTCAAAGAGATCATGCATGATCCAAGCATCATTCACCAGCTTATAGTAGATCATCTTGAATCAGCGCATCCTGCCCAATTCGAATCACCATATCCCACTATGTCCAGCGATAAATATAATAGAAATAAGAGACTTCGATTCACTGTACCTTTTATAAATCTAATAACCCTGAGAAAAGATGAGTAGTGAATCTTGCAGGGTTTCATAACAAATTGAATTAACATCTGTACTGCATAAGAAATATTAGGACGACTTAGAGTAAGATATATAAATGATCCAACTAGACTTCTAAACAGAGTTTGATCTCTAAAAAGCTCTCCTTCCTCCTTTTTGTATCTAGTAATCTCTTTTACTAGAGTATGGCCTTTCTTATGATCAGTTAGATTAACTAATTTAACAAGATCTTCTACATATTTTTATTGACTCAATTTTATGCCTTCTTTTCCATAACTTACCTCAAAACCCAAATACTATGTTAGCTTTCCAAGGTCTTTCATCTTGAACGATGAGTGTAATAGGTTTTTCAAATGAGAGATTTCAACCTCATCATTCCCCTGAAATAATCATGCCATCTACATAAATAAGGAGAATAGTAATACCTGAGCTAGACTGATATAAAAATAATGAATAATCTGAGCTGCTCTAAGAAAAACCAGCAACAAGGATTGTAGTTCAAAATTTATCAAACAATAAGCGAGGAGCCTTCTTTAATCCATAAAGTGATTTCTTAATACGACACACCTGGTTTGGACTAGAATGTTTGTAACCTGGCGGTGGATTCATGTAGATCACTTCTTGCAAGTCTCCATGTAGGAAAGCATTCTTCACATCCAGTTGGTGTAACTTCCAACTTTGTATTGATGCTAAAGTAAGCAATATCCGTACTATCGTCATCTTGGCTATTGGAGCAAAGGTTTCTTTGTAGTCTATTCCATACTCCTGATTTTACCTTTGAGCTACCAATCTTTCCTTTTATTGATTTAGGGATCCATCAACTTTTATCTTGATCGAGTACACCCATATACTTCTAATTATTGTTGCATTTATTGGTCTATCCATCATATCCCATGTATCATTTTCCTCAAGGACAGCTAGTTCTTTATTTATTGCATCCTCCCAACATTTCTGACCACTAGTCTACATGTAAGTATTTGTCACAACTATAGAATTCAAGGTAGTTAGTAAGGCATATGATCAACCATATTAACTTGTGGAATATCCATATTGGCTTGGAGGAGGAGCATGATGACATGAGCTTCTAAAAGGGTCAATGATATTTTGAGAAATAGGAGGATGATTATTATGATTTAAAGAAACACTGTGTGAGTTAGGTTGGTGAGATAAAGAATTAGTATTTATCGAAGAAATGTCATTATCATAAAAGGATCAAAGTCATAAATAGTACCTGTTGTGGTAGAGGACAAATTTGGAGATAGACCAATGGCTAGGTTGTTATGGCAAGCAAAATCATGAGTTGAGAATTATTCTGAAAAGGATACAGTAGACAAACGCGGGTCTTTACTAGTATAAATAAAAGAATTTTCAAAGTTGATAAAATGCCGAGATATTCTCGATAAATGACATGTTGGATCATAACACAAATACCTGTTTTTGATATCATTGTATCCCAAAAAGTACATTTAACAAGTTTTGAGGATAATTTATGGTGTTCATGGTCTGAAAAAAGAACGAAACATCCACAACCAAATACTTTGAGGTGCGAATAGTCGGGTAATTTCTTGAAAAGGAAAAAAATAAGGGTAATTTTGTTCGATAAAAGACGATGATTGTTTATTTATAAGACAAATGGAAGTTTGTGTTGCTTCAACCCAAAATGTTTTTGGAACATTTCCTTTATCAAGAAGAGCTAAAGAAGTTCCAATAACATGTTTATTCTTACATTCCACCACACCATTTATTACATTGTATAGGGGCGATAATGTTCATGAATAATGCCTTTTCTTGAAAAAACTAAACTTGTGAGTTTGCATTTACATACTCTCCTCCCAAATCTGAACAAAAAATGGTGATCTTATTCTTAAAATGGGTTTCTGTAAGGTTATAAAATTTTTTGACAATGTTTGGTACCTCAGGTTTGTGTTTCAAAAAGAAAACCCATGTATAAAAAGATGCTTGATCAATTAACAAGCTAAAGTAACTGTAAATACGAGATATAATTGGAGAAGGTCCCCAAACGTCACTATTAATTAAATAAAATGGAGTAGAATAAGTAATATTGCATAATTGAAAATGAAGTTTATGACACTTTGATTTTGCACACTTTGATTTTGCACTACTCTCACAAGCTAATATAGAGAACAAAATTAGTGAGTCTTCACCCAACAAATTACAAGATTTCAACAGGAAATTTGAACGTGAAGCATGTGGATAGACTAAATGAATATTCCACAAAGTCCATATTTTAATTGAAAACTCAATATCTTTATTTAAAGTTGAAAGAAAGCAATGATGAAATTTTGAGTCCGAAAATTGAAGAAGAAATAGACTGCCAACCTTACGTCCCTTGGCCATCATTTTCCATGTCAATATGTTCTGAATAATATATTCATTAGAAGAAAAAATAATCAAACAATTTTGTTCTATAAGTTGGCCAACGGATAAGAGATTCGTAGTAAGTTTCGGTACACAAAGAATTTTTGAAAATGATTTAATGGAACCAATACCTAATGCAGATAAAACAAGACCATTTGCAGTAATAATTTCATGTGTGGAATGTATTCTAGAAAAATTAGAAAAAATTTTGGTTTCCTGTCATGTCATTAGATGCAGCGGAATCAATATGCCATAAAGTAGAATTTGAAATTTTATTCTTATCAGGGTATGTAACGGTTAGAGGTGTAGAGATTGCATTGGTGTGAGCAGCTAACAATGAATCATGTATCGTCTTATATATATCATTGCGATCAAATAATTGTTGTGCCTTTTGTGTCTTTGTTTCTGGAGTTTGTTATGTACCAACATCCCTTGTCATTACCTAAAGGCTTTATGAGGAGTTGAGTGTTTTATTGAACCAAGTTTCTTACGACATTCCAGTATAATATTTCATCCTTTTTACTATAGTTACAATAATTTCGCTTCTTGTTATGGGAAGTGACATGCCCTGTTTTCTTGCAATGATAGCATTGAATTGGCTTATTAGAGTTACCTGAGGATAAAGACTTTTGAATGTAGCCATGGTAGTGTCCACAAAAAGGGAA
Organism: Capsicum annuum; assembly: GCF_002878395.1. NCBI lineage: Eukaryota > Viridiplantae > Streptophyta > Magnoliopsida > Solanales > Solanaceae > Capsicum > Capsicum annuum. The sequence continues at coordinate 283,349 of NW_025845566.1, read as the reverse complement.
TTTTTCATAGAGGCTTGAGAACCTAGCCGAGTTTCTTCTTGAAGTACTCAAAAAATCACTATATCTAAGGCTAGTAGTTTTTCTTTGTTGGGAATACTAGCACGTAAAGGCTCAAACTCAGACCTGAGTTTCATAAGGAATTGGACAGTCCTTGTCCTCTTCGTATTAGTCATGAAGTCCTTTAGTCCAGCGGCACTAATTAAAGTAGCAAAAATTTGATCTTGCTTTGCCAATAATCTGAGTAATCTAGAATAGAAGTACCAAACACTTTTCTCACCCGATGTTAATTCTGCGAGTAGCCTTTCATTAGGCTATTAATTAGGAGACATTTAGGACTCTTTTCTCTATCTAAATGCAGTGTAGATCATTTATGTTCACTGCTATATAGAATAATTCTTTCATTTGTATTGTTCTAGTTTTTCTTTGTCTATTTAACTTGGTACCAAGAGCCTTATTTTGATATTTCCTCTTTCCGAGACCTGAATCCTCACTTCCCTTTTCTTCTCTTTCAAAAAATTTGCTTGATTCGTCTTGGCATTGGATTGGATTCCTGATCCACATTTGTTACTCTCATTGTAATTTTTGGATTTGGTTGTTGATTTCCTCTGACTCCAATCTTTTTCTTCATTTAGAATGGATTCACGAGATATCTTTTCAACCAAATTCGATGGGCATAACTTTCTGATCTGGAAGTTCCATTTTAGGAATTTTATTAGAGACAAAGGCCTCCTTGTTATTCTAGATGGCCCGAAGGCTATACCTATAGAAGACAAAGAAAAAGAAGCTTGGGAAGTTAACAATGGAAAAATCATAACATGACTTGTTAATTCCGTTTCTGTTGATATAGCTATGGAACTAACATCTTTTGAGAAAGCATCTGAAATACAGAGTCATCTACATACCCTCGGGGAGAGGAAAAATAAAAATAAGGCTATTGATACCAAGTTAAATAGTGGAAGAAAAACTAGAACAATACAAATGAAAGAATTATTCTATATTGCAGTGAACATAACAATGATCTACACTGTATAAATACAGAGAAAAGAGTTAATGACAGGGGGAGATCCCTGATTGAAGGACTCCAAATTCAAGGGGATCAGATCCATGGTTTTGTGATAATCAATATCTGATTTTGTGACACTAAATAAGGTAAAGTAAATAGGTGAAACTGTTTACTAGCTTTTCAAGGGATAGTTTTCCTATCAAGTATCTAGATTGTCCAATTACACATAGAAAAAGAGAAAAGAACACTATTCAGACTTGACCTGCAAAGTAAAGGTGAAGATTCAAGTCAAGTTGTTGTCTTATGAAGGTAAAGAAGTTATTCTCACTAGTGAGTTGGAAAGTATTTCTATATATTTCTAATCTGCAATTATTCCTCATAAATGTGTTATCAATGAGCTTTATTGGATTTTTGTAAAGTTCTTTTTGGGTAACAAAATCATGAACAAGGAAATACTAGTCTACATGGACAAAGGTTTTCCTACCTAAATAGAAAAGGATTTTGGGATTTAGATCAATGTTTAATGTTTCACAAACCATTTCCTTTAAGTTGTGGGAGGTTTTGGACACAGAATAATCTGTTGTCCAATTTCTTTTTGAATAAATATTATAAGAAGCAGATTCCAGCACTGGGAAGCGGGTTGTTATACATGGAAACATATGCTTCCTAATAGGGAAGCCATAGAACAATATATGTGGCGGAAAAGGAATGGTACATCCAATATTTGGTCTACTAATTGGACCAATCTTATTCCTTTATTCGTTCATCCGACATAGGTTCAGATTTGTCATCCATTGAATGAGATAGAGAACTTTATGACAAAAGAGGTGTGGAACGTTGATGCTATGGAAAAAGTCATCATGATAATGTTATTGAACATGCAACATATTCATCAATCTAACCAACAAGATAAGCGTTGGTGGATAAAGACTAGCAAAAGTTAGTTTATTGTTAAAAGTACTTGGTACACGGTTAGGAATAGAGCAGATAGATGGGAAAATTTTAATCTTGTATGGATGGATGGTTTACCTTTAAAATTCTCTTTTATGGCTTGCAAATATGGAAAAGTAAAATTCTTATGGCAGATTTAACGTATTCCGGGAACCCTAAAGTCTCACGGACTAGTAATTATTGCTCAAACTATGGGCTTAGGACTATTGAGAAACATTTTTGAAAGGAGAAGTTGCAACATAGATTTGGGTTACAGGTCCTTTATTAAGTAGTCTATAAAAAAAGTGGTTATCAGGGAGGGATAATATTAGAATAAAAGTGACATGCCAAGTTATTCTGACATCATTTTATGGTTCCTGTGAAAAAGAAGAAATACAGTGCTTCATGGAGGTTCTTATTCTGTTAGCAAAGTCATTTAGGAAATTAATGATATCATACTTAAGCTATTAGAGTGAGTTTTAGCTAGTGTTGTGATCAAAGTAACTGGTCGAGAAAGCTTGCTTCTCTTGTAAGTACAAACCAACCTTTCACACTAGATTAGTAAGATAGATTCACCCTTCCTACAGGATGGATGAACTGCAATATAAATGGGGCATCCAGTTCTATAGTAATTTGCATAAGAGATAACTCAACGAATCTGGAAGTTGCTAAAGGCATCAAAATCCCATACTCCACTAATTTAGTTACGTTGTTGAGGAAGTGACAATTTGAGAGGTCTAATGTTTTTTCAAGAGAATGTCACGACTTGAACCTGAGCCTGGCCATGACGGGCATCCAAAGCCAACAAAGTTCGAAGATGACCCCCTTACCTACAGAGAACAATAGTAATAGACAGCAGAAACCAACCAAGACAATGAGAAGATATATAAATCTAAAAAAAATTACAAGAGTCAAAGCTAAACAACAATGAAATCCCAATATTGTCCACAAAAGCCTCTAATCAAAAGAATATCAACTAAATCGGGACATGCCCCTAACTATGATAAAACAGAAGATCTATAAGTATTGGAATAATAAATGAAGCTAAGAGAATTACCGAGCCTTCCGAAAGATGGAGACTCACAACATCACAACTGATCAACAGGAGTACCAAATCACCTAATGCTGCAAAGGATCACCAGAAAAGCCATCAGAACCTACATCATGAAATGATGTAGTGTTTGGGGATGGTCAGTATGGCAAGTACTAGCATGCAACCCAAGAAAAGGGATAAAATAAAGGCAAGAACCAAAAATCCTATCATAAACCACATACACAACAAGTATATGCACATATATATAGGATATCGGGATAGGGGCAAGGGTTATGAAATATGACTGTTAAAAAGATTAATCCTGAACTATGTAGCTCGTACTGACTTTTCAAGAATCCATGGGCTATACTGGTCTGGCTCCACCTGTCGGAAGGGCCCCAGTCTATATTAACCATATGTATCAAGGAATGACGAAAGACACCAAGGCAATAGCCATCCGAAATATAATATGTGCATCAGAAAGAATGGTCATACACCCCCAATGTTGACAAATGTGGTTTCCAGTGTTGGTCCCCCGGGACTACATCTTCTCGGTGAGCTACACAATTTTCTTTAAGCCCAAATTAAAACAAATTTGAACATAGCACCAAGTATTAACCATGGAATAATTTATTAGGGCATTTTCTGTCTTGGTATCGTCATGCTAATAGGCTTGCAAGCTATTCCTACTATGCCCAACCAAAACCATTTAGCCAATTTGACTCTAATTTCCAGTTTAAAAATCCAAAACCATAGTCACGAAAGGGAAATCCAAAACTTTTTCATCCTTTTATAAACTAAAACAATGCAATATTTCAAAAGATAGTTAAATCATGTAGACTTCGTGTTCAAAACCAAATTACAATGTGGGTTAAGGTTAATCTTATTACCATGCAAGAATTCATCAACTTTGTGAAACCCAAGTCACAAAATCCACCATTATAACAATGCATAAATTTAGTTCAAAATCCATCATTTAAAGCATTAATATCCCATTAAAACAAGAACTAAACCATGAAAGAATATAACCAATAAAAACCCTCAATCTTAGTTTAAATTAAACAACTAAGAGACATGTAAATATTCAATAAATTGATGTCATAGTATAATAATTAATTTAGGGAGTGTACAACAGGCCTAAAAATTGGAAGAATTTGGTGATAATTTGGAGTTTAGAGCCTGGGGAATTTGATTTTTTGAGAAAGACTTGAGTTTCTTGACTTGGGAGTTGCAGAAGACAATAGAAAAGTTAAAGATTGATAAATGATGGCTAATTGGGTTCAAAAAGGTTTTTATGTGGTTAAATGGAGCAAAGGACCAAAAAACCCTTGCCCCTAATTGAAAAAATGAAGCTGGGCGATTTCTTCCCATCAGTGTGGCACACCGCTATTATGGAGCCTAGCCATCATGCCACGCTGCTATCATGGAGGTTAGGTGGTGTGCCACGGCATTATCATGAGGCTCACTAGTTTGGAGTCCTAAAATGACCCTGAATGCTTTCTAAAAAGTTTCTAAACTTACCCAAATCACTCTTTTAACATCCCTTATCATAATTCAAGTCAAAATTATCATTACACACGCAAGAGTGTTCAACATAAATTAGACATATATTTTTGGGGTCTCACAATATCCCACCTTCGTATAATTCCTCCCTGAATGAGAAGTTAGGATACCCGTGGCACTATAAATGAGTAAATATATTGAACTTCCAGGACAAATTCAAGATGCAACAAGAGGAGAAGTAAAATTACATACCTTAAGCACTTTCGTCTACCACTGGAAACAAGAATGGGTATTTGACTTTCATATCCTATTCCGATTCTCACGTAGCCTCTTCTACTTTCGGATTCCTCCAAAGAACCTTCACCAAGGCTATATCCTTGGTCCTCAATTTCCTGTCTTACCAATTCAATATCTTAACCTTGACTTCCTTACAAGACAACGAATCATTAACACTAATATCTTCCATGGGCACTACCAAGGAAAGGTCTCCCATGCACTTTTTAAGCCTAGACACATAGAAAATGAGATGTATCGAGGCAATATTCTATGGTAAGCTTAATCCATAAGAGACATTCCCAATTCTCCTCCCATTTTGATATGGACCAATGTAATGGTGACTGACCTTCCTTTCTTCCTAAATCTCATCATTCCTTTCATAGGAGAAACCATCAAGAATACCTAATAGTTAACTTCAAACTCCAACTCCCTCCACCTCAAATCTACCGAAGACTTTTGGAAACTTTGCCATCTTATGTCTTTCTCAAATTACTTGTACCTTCTTCATCATTTGGTGAACAAAGTAAGGACCAACAACCTACTATCACCTACCTCAAACCATCTAATAAGAGACCTGCACCTTTAACCATAAAGGGCCTCAAAAGTGGATATTTAGATGCTGAAATGGTAACTATTGTTATAAGTGAATGCGATAAGAGGTAAACGATCAACCCAACTACCTTTAAAATTAATCACACAGGACCTTAGTATATTCTCCAAAGTCTGAATTATATGCTCACCTATTCCATCTGTTTGAGGGTGGAAAGTAGTGCGAAGGTTCACCTGAGTACCAAAACCTTTCTAAAAAGAATGCCAAAATTAGAAGAAAATTGTGTACCTCCTTTAGAAATAATGGATAGTGGGACCCCATGCAACCTAAATATCTTTTGAATAAACAAAATGGCATAATCCTCTCTTGAGAAGTTAGTTCTTATAGGAAATAAGTGAGCAGACTTGGTCATTCTATCTACAATCACCCAAATAGAATCATACTGATTTCGAGACCACGATAGAATGATAATCAATATTAATCATTTCCCACTTCCACATTGTCAATTATATTTCTTTTGATGTACCACCCTTCCTCAAATGCTCAACCTTAACTTCTTTACATATCATAGACTTGACCACAAAATCTTCTGCATTCCTCTTCATGTTATTCCACCAATAGATTTTCTTCAGATCATAATACATATTTTTCAAACTTTGATGAATTGTATATCTGGAAACATGAGCTTTGGTTAAAATCCTTTCCTGTAACCCATCTATATCAGGAACACATCCTCCCTTGGTACCTCAAATTGCCATCTCTCCTAATCTTAAAAGTTATAACCTTTTTTTGACTCATATCATCTTTTATTTGTATAAGTATGGGATCCAAAACATGTTTCTCCTTAACCTCAACACAATTTTACCACTTCCTAAACCATTGCCCCTCTACCCTCAAGTCCAAAAGGCACACTCCTAGATTGGCCAACCGGTGATTATCCTTTACCAACCCTTTTTTATCCTCCTCAATGTGAGATAAGCTCCGCATGGACCACCTTCTAAGAGAATCATAAAAAAGCATTAGCTTTACCTTAATGGTATTTTAAACAAATATCATAATCCTTATGAAATTCGAGCCACCACCTCGGCCTGATATTTAATTCTTTTTGCGTAAACCTATACTGAAAAATCTTATGATCTGAGTAAATATCCATGAGCACACCTTAAAAATTGTGATGTCAAATAATTAAAGAATATACCACAATTGGCAACTCTATATTCAGAGTTAGGTAATTTCTCTTATGAATCTTAAGTTATTTGGAAGCATGGGTCACAACCTTACCATGTTGCATTAAAACATAACCCAACTCCACACTGGATGTATCATAATACACAAAAAAATCCTCAGTATCCTTGGTTAGGGTCAAAATAGGAGCAATAGTCAACTTATCCTTCAACTTGTAAAAATAGCCATCATAAGCATCAGACCACAATCACTTTACCTTTATCTAGGTCAACCTTGTAAGAAACTCTCCACAAACTTCCTATAGTACCTGGCCAAGACTAAGAAACTCCAACTGTCGATTATAGTCATAGGTCTAGATCACTTATTAACCATTTCAATCTTTAGCAGATCCACTTTTATCCCTTTTTTAGAAATAACATGCCCGAGAAAAGTCACAACACTTTGCCAATATTCGTACTTGGATTATCTTGCATACAATTTTTTTTCCTTAAGAGTCTGAAACACAATTTGGAGGTGATTGGCATGATCCTTCTCACTTTTGGAGTACACCAAGAAATCATCAATGAAGACTATAACAAACAAATCTAAAAACTGTCTGAACACCCGACTCATGAGGTCCATGAAGGAAGTCAAAGCATTAGTCAACCCTAAATACATAACCAAAATCTCATAATGGTCATACCAAGTTTGGAAAGTAGTTTTGGGAATATCAACCTCCTCAATTTTCAACTGCTGATAACCCGAATGATGATCTATTTTTAGGAAAAAGATAACATCCTGAAGCTGATTAAAGAAGTATATGTAATACCCTATTTCCTTAAGTTCACTATGAAATCTATGACTCACAAAATAAGTTGTGAAGACTTATTACGTGTCGTAAGATTAAATTGTAGTCAAGACAATATAGAATGGTTGAGGTTCTTTTTTGGTTACAACTCATACTAAATGAGTTGTAGTAAGACTATACAAATTATGTGGTCCATTTATAGTCATATCAGCATGGAAACTAAATGTTTCTGGTCACATAATGACTCAACCCTTCAAGACATTATAAGTGATTATGATTTCTATAGTAACAGTTATAGCGTCAACAGTGTAGGATCCCTAATTTTTGCTTAGACTAAGGTTGGTGATTATGAGTCGTAGTGGGTGACTACGAGTCATTGGGTATGAATTATAGATAGACTAGAGCATACCCTTCCTGTTATTGCCGATACTATGAGTGTAATACCCCATATTTTCATGCTAGAATTTTAACCATCATTCCTACGCGTCTAAGCTATAATCTAAATGATCTCCATTTCAATATAAGTTTCAAGATCTTTATCATAATCTATGAAGTGGTTTAGAGGTGAAAAGTGTTTATAGATATAACTTACAACAAAGTTGAGATAAGATCATTTGATTCATCTAACTTTTCGTGTTTGATTCTACAAGGGTCTACTTTAAACGTGTATAACTATCTATATACATGGAATTTTCTAGCTCAAAGGACAACCAAATTGTAGATAATTGAATTAGCTTTCCAATGATACCAATTTGAAAAAATTCAACAACCGAGTAAAGAGTTATCCCATTTTTTGTGTGAGGCAGTAAGCCAAAGCTATCTTGATACGTCGCATCGACTTTGCCTCGATACAAAAAACTTAAGTAGATCCAAGGCTATTTACATTCTAATTCCATTCCAAAAGGTCCTAGGGATACTTTAGTCAATTCCCCTCACCCAAATCGGTCCAAAACATATAATTTTACCCCCAAAGAAGCAAAGATACCTCATTATTCATCTTTTCATCTCAAGAAGGAAAACCCTAAGGTCATACTTTCTCTCAAAGAAACCTAAAGTTTCTCCATTTATTCTCCAAGAAAACTCAAGATTTAGGTTTTCCAATACAACTACTCCAAGAACTCATCTTCAAAAGCATCGTAGGAAGTTCAAGATTCAAGCTTTTACATTCAATTCATCAAAAATCATCAATTAAGGTATATGGGATTTGAACAAGGATAAATCTTTCGTCCTTGTGCCCAAAACGTGATTTTTATTAATAGAGTTATTTGATTTTACATGTTTTCTTATGAAATTAAAGTTTGGTTTATACCCTATGTTTCTATTCGTGAGATTATGAAATTTTCATTATTTTAGAAGTTGAATTACTTGAGTATGTTTATAGTTTGGTATATATAGCTAAAATTTCCAGATTTTTAGATGATTATGAATGTTTTGTTATCAAATCATGAATTTTGAGATTTTGAAATCATGAGAATCATATTATGAGTTATTGTCCCATATCTTGATTGGGATGATTGAAAGATTTTTAAAAAGATTGTTGAGCATGAAGTCTAAATATGATTTTTGATGCATTAAAGCTTTATATTTTGAGTTCTAAGTACAAGTGATGAGTTTATAAGGATATTATGATCCCAAGGTTTGTTGAGAAGTTTTGATAAGTGCTTTCAAAAGTAAAGATTGATTTTTGATCCTAGTCTCATTTATTTTGACTTCCTAAGTGAGTAAAGTTTAAAATATATAGAATTTTCTTAAATTTGACTCTCTATCAAATTGAAGATTTGAAATCCCCAAACCGTAGGCTTGAAGAATCATTCATCAAATTCCTAAATTGAGGTACGTGGAGTTTATCCTAAAACTACATGGGCTTGTTGAAAACACTCAATTATGATTTAAAGATCATTAAGCATGAATTTGTTTAAGGGGTTTTGAAATCCATGATTTTATTATGCTTTATGCATGTTTAGTGATATTATTGTTTTGGCCTTTAGGCCTTATCCCATTAAATTAATTTACACATATAAGTATATGTATGAAACTTGAAATTGAAGATTTTTGAGAGCACAAATAATGAAAATCCCTCTCTTGTGATAACCTTATGTTTATGATCTTATAGTGATTGATTGAAATGCATGATTTATGGCTTGAAAATAGTTTACTCAAATACCATAGTATTTTGAGCAAGATTTAGACATTTAAGAGAGGGAGTTTCTTGATGTAAATATATTTTGTTAAAAGAGAAAGATTTGCATGAGATTAAGAGTTTTGACATGGCCACCTTGGATCATTGAAAGTTTGACAAAAAGAGTTGCATACATGTGTTTACATGAGATTTAGCGAAAGAGTTTTTTGAAATGATTCATTGATATGGTGGTCCCGAATTTATGTTTTGAAATACAGCGATTATAATATGCAAATAATGGCTCAGAGATGTGACTTTCAAGTCAATGGTATGACGATACCATAAGTATCTACACCATAAGAGAGTATGTTTTCAGAGTTTGCTTTCAGAGAATGCATATTTTGAAAAGTTAAAACTGGGCTTAAAGAGGGTCAGGTGGTTACCCGAAGAAGGTTTGAGTTCAAGTAACTCTTAACATAAAATCGTGATTTATCGATCCGAGTATATTATTTTATGCAAACGAAGGCCTTATGGCATAGCAGAGTCAGAGACTCCAACCCTTGCGGTACACTTGGGTTGGGGGCTTTTCCGCCGAGTCAATGGTGGATTTCATATAGCCCATAAAATTTTAGAGTTGTAGGGTATACCACCTAGCGCAAAAGTAAAACAAAGAGTGTCATAGATTTCAGATGATTTTACAGAGTCTTTCAGAAATGCCTATGAGATTTCTTACTAGATGATATGTTTATGAAATGTTTTAAATTGCTCTCATATATGTTGAATATAAATTATTATTTCAAATTTTCTCTGCGTACCAATACATTTGTATTGACCCCCTACCTCCCAGGTTCGGAGGCTCAGTCTAAGGGTTCGGCTAATCAGTAGAGTATTCCAGAGAGAAGTGATCTGTGCAGTGGTGAGCTTTCTTTGTTCCAGAAGGTCTATCATCTCAAATTATGTTATTCCTCTGTTTTGGTCTACTGGGGGCCTTGTCCCAGCTTTTCAGACAGTTATTTTTACATCATGTAGTAGAGATTTCGCATACTGTTCTAGAAGTTATTTAGTTGATTTCGGATTTCATTCCATATAGTTAAACTGAATCTAGAATATGACCATGTTTCCGTATTAGATTATAATTCTGCATTTTTGTTATTTCATGAATGTTGTGCATGATTACCAGATCAGATAAAGTTAGACGTCCGGGCCTTCATGGTTCGGGATGTCCGTCATGGCCAGGCCCTAGTTTGAGTCGTGAAAAATTTTTTCTATCAGTCTCGTTAAAACGTTCAATCTGAAATTTAGTCTTCTAAGTACCATTAGGTCTCAAAAAGTGTACTAGTAAAGTGTGTTATATTATAATTGAATAGAAGGTACAAAAAGTGTTTTGATGTACAATCTGGACTTCAAATATATAAGCATAAAATTTGGAATTAAAAATAGGTGGGGATTGGTAAACAGATTAGACAGAGCGATAAAAAAACATCCCACATAGGAGAGATGATGAAAAACATCAAAGTTTCTAAAATTTAAAATTTCTCTTTTTCATAAATTTATGAAAATAATAAAGCTTCTTGTAATCTTTGAATTTGAATTCAATAATTTATCAGTAAATAAATTTAAAATCTCATAGAGACATTGAGTTGTTTCTTTTTCAAATATATGTCTTTTGCAAATTCAAAATGCTAAACATTGTTGACAAGAATCACATACTCTCAATTATACCGATCCTTATATCTAAATCTCATTCCCAATCATAGATAGACTATCATCCCACATTTTAACCAAATATTTTTACACTCTGAAGTTATCAACCAAACATCCAACTCATACTTCATTCACAGCATATTAACTAAGATCTAAGTTATGTTCTCAAACTATCTCTTAATGTTGTACATAACTCATAACAATGAATTATGATACAAGGTATATATCAAATGAAACCTCTTTGGGTTCAATGCTTTAAATTTTTGTCTTTTCCATAGAAAGAGAGAGTTTGAGGACATGTTCCGCTAGATCATAGGTAAAGTATTGTGAATGGCATATGAATTTGGATGGTTGGTTGATTGTGATGAAAATTCCGGAATAATAGTGTAAAAATATTGGATGATAATCGTGGAATAATAGTGTAGCTATGATGAAGCATAAGTCTTAGATACAAGGACTAGCATGCAATAACTGAGAATATTTGTAACTAATCATTGCCAAATGGAATTGCCACCATTCCACTAACTTAATTCTGGTCAACAATCTTTAACATTTTGAACTTTGAATTTTTTTTAAAAAAAAAATAAAGAATTCAAAGGCTCGATGAGATCAAACTTTATTTATTGATAAATTTGTGAATTTAGATTCAAAGATTACAATAAGATTTATTATTTTTATAAATTTATGAAAACATGAAATTTCCAAAAAAAGGAAAAATGTATTGCATAACAGAGATTATTCATTATATGTGGTGTGAAAAATCTCTATTTCTACTAATGCCTTCAACAACAACAACAAACCCAGTGTATTCCCACATCGTGAGGAGTGGGGAGGGTAAGATGTACACAGTCCATACCACTACCTCCGAAGAAGTAGCAAGGCTGTTTTCGATAGCCCCCCGGCTCAAGATAAGGAATAGTAATAAAATTCGTACAAAAGACATGGAACAAAATGACAAGCCAATAAATACACCATGTATAGGGAATAGTGAACAAAGAATAGTAAGCAATCGTAACACAACATGCAACAAGGTATCATAACAAAAATAATACATACACCAAGTAATGCCCTACCCTACCGATCCAAACTAGCACTAACCTTCTACCCTAATACACGTCCTCCAGATATTCCTATCTAGGGTCATGTCCTCAGTAAGCTAAAACTACTCCATGTCCCGCCTAATCACCTCTCTTCAGTATTTCTTTGGCCAACCCCTGCCTCGCCTACGTTTGAGAGAACGAGGGGCTAATTTGTCTTTTCCTAGGGCTAAGTTATGAACAAAACACGTGCTCCCAAAAACACGAGGTGGGATAGAGTAAAGATGTAACTAAGGAAATAGTATGGAATGAGGAACCTGATTCTGGATCAAAGATGGTGGCATTCTATTAATTAGGTAGCAAGATGAAAGGACTGCATTGCCCTAAAAAGGTAGCGGAACATGGGATTCAATGAGAAGAGTGCGGACAGTTCCAATGAGATGCCTATTTTTCCTTTCTTCTATACCATTTTGCTAAGGGATATATAAGCATGATGTCTGGTGAATGATTCCTTGATGAGTCAGGAACTCCTGAAACTGGGAGGACCAGTATTCTAAGGTGTTATCACTATGAAAAGCACGAATAGAAACACCAAATTTGTTTTGTATTTTGGCACAAAAACTTTTGAATATATAAAGTAACTCAGAATGATCTTTATCAAGTAAACCTAAGTACATCTTGAGAAATCATTAATGAAAGTAACAAAGTAACGAAATCCTAAGGGTGAACTGACTCTACTAGGACCCCAAATATTAGAATGAACTAATGAAAAAATAGGCTCTGCACGACTCTCAATACTATGTGAAAATATAACATGGGTGTGTTTCCTATGTTGACACGACTCACAATCTAATGTGGATAAACTAGACAAACTAGGCACCATCTTTTGTAGCTTGGATTGACTTGGATGTCCCAAACGTTTATGAATAAGGTTGGGAAGGTCTATAACAGAGCATGTTGTGAAGGAATTTAAAGAGGTAAGATGGTAAAGGCCTTGTGATTCATGTCCTATGCCAATCGTCTGTCCCGTTTTGAGGTCTTACATTAGAAAAGAATCATCAAAAAAAGTTAAACTACAATGAAGGGCACATGTTAAAAGATTAACAGATGCAAGATTAAAAGGACAACCAGGGACATAGAGAATAGAGTCTAGAGTGACAGAAGATAAGGGTTTGGCTTGTCCAACTCCTTTTGGCTCTGTTCGGATTCCATTGGCTAAAGTAATGGCAGGAAGAGATGTGAATAAACAATATCAAACAGAAGTGATTTGTCACCAGAAATATGATCAGAAGCACCTGAGTCCACAACCCATGATCCAAAGGTAATGGAGTTGAGGCTATTGGTAGAGATATATGCTAATTTGCTCGATATTGAAGATACTCATTATATTCCTTGTCAGATAAATACACACATTGATCACCTGTGGTGTTGGACTGAGCAACATGAGCATTTTTAATTGGTGACCATGCAAAGAATAACACATTCCACGAGTATGTCCAAGTCTATTACAATAAATACACATAGATCAAAATAACATACCCCATGAGTATGTCCAAGCCTTTTACAATAACTACACCCAGGACGAGATTTTCCAAATCGACCTTCCTTTCATCAATTCATGACCAGTAACATTTGATTTTTTTGATCTTCTCAATAAGGGCTCAGATTTAATCATAAGACTTGAACTTCAAATTTCAAAATTTTTGGAGCTAAAAATATCATGCCCAAAAGACATCTTGGGAATTTGACTTGAAAATCCCAAGAACCAGATATGAATTTCTGAAAAATCCCTGGAAAAAAAATTGATGTCGCCGGAATTAGGTCCCGGCGGTTGAAATCTTCAAATCTTGACGGAATCGGGAGAAAAAAGTAATTGGTTGGAGCAGAATAGATCGGAGACCCCAACAAAAAAAGAACTCAAAAAATTAATCAAAAATATGCTCATGCACCAGCGCATGACCAGATCTCGCTGGAATTTCAGGACTTCAGCAGGCGCGTGTAGGGGCATGGACGGTATTTTTCCGGCGGTGTTGGTTAAGTTCTTGTCACCTGATATTCCTGGTCCTCTTGGTGTTTGTGTATTTGTCACAACCCATAAATTAAAAAAGAACACAAATCAGCCACCGAAATTGACGCACGGTGACTGAGTTTCATTTCTGAAATTTCTCACCAACTCTCTGATACCATGTGAGAATATAAGAAGAATATTACGGAATTATTATTTTTATAATTTCATTGACATCCTATTTATAGACACTACAATAAAATCTTTTTCGAAGTAGGATTTTGTATACTATTCCTATTTCTACTAATATTCTAACCAACTTATGTTGCTCTGATTCTCCAAAAAAAAAAAATCCACATCGAATCGATCAAAAATGTACTATTTTTAGTGGATCTCACACGCACCTGACAACATTTGGAAAAAGTCTAAGAAACATAGCTCACAACCTTCTTCTAGTTTAAAATTTCTATAGTTATCACGTCCGTCGCGCGTATAGCTGCCTTTGTTACAAGTTTATCCAGCATCAAAGTACTTTGTCAACATATTTAAGACTACTGCAGAGGCAAAGGTTCATCTAAAGTAGTATCAGGCTATAATTTAGGCAACATTTGTCTTTCATTATTATGGTACTTGGGAGATAGTTTATTTTCCACATGGGAAAATAACTGTATGTAGCTATAGAAAGGTTGCCTATTCACCACATGGAAAAACAACTGTGCATAGCAATAGGAAGGTTGGTTGTAACAGCTCGATTGGTGGACAAGGAATATGTTCGAATTTATAATCCCCCACCCCCTACCCTACCCCCTCTAATTGCTTCGGATTTTCTTTCTAATGTATTCTCTCAGAAATCTCAGCTCCAAAACTGATTAGATGATATGGTCACAAACTTCAATATGGTATCAGACCAAGTAAAGCAAGAATTTCCATGTGCTTGCCTCATGAAAAGAGAATCAAGCCCCGCACATGAGTGGCACGTTGAAGAAATAATTAAGAAGATAAAAGTATCTTCTCTATCAACTTAAACTTCTAGATGAGATGATCACACACTTCAATAAAAGGTTGCTCAAAGTGAAATCGTCATAATACTCATTCTTAGTGGTTATGTCTAGCCAACTATTTTCAAAATTTTGTCGGTAGTGCATGTATCATAATCAACTATTTCAAGTAATGCCTTCATTTTTTATTAATCTTTAACATTCAAACTATATGACACATTTTGTATAGAGACTGGGGACTGGGAAGGGGTGGTTAGATTTTTTTAATTTTATTTTTGATTATTTGGTTTATTGTATAAGATAATAGGGATTAATCATAATCGAATAACATATATATTTAAATGAGGAAAAAAGAAAAGGAAATAATTACACCACATGACTGTTCAACCATCTGTATTATGAAAATATTTGTGGACAAAACAAATGGCTAAATAATAAATTTAATAACCAA
The DNA here is from genome assembly GCF_002878395.1 of Capsicum annuum. Lineage (NCBI taxonomy): Eukaryota > Viridiplantae > Streptophyta > Magnoliopsida > Solanales > Solanaceae > Capsicum > Capsicum annuum. Next base: position 267,768 of record NW_025845566.1, on the reverse strand, counting down.
AAGAAGGAATATTAGGGAGAATTGATCTTATGTTTAAAAGCTTCAAAGATTTTTGTTGCTAAATAGGAAATGGGAAAGAGAAAGGGAAAACAGAAGAATGAAGATGTTATAGGGGATGAAGGTGTAGAGATAGGTTTTGGTGGTGGCTGACTAGTGGTGGTTCGCTGAGATGGTGAAGGAGGTAGTTTCTTTTGGTTGTGAGGTTCTCTTTTAATGGAAGAGATTCATATCTTCCTTTTTTTTCAAACTGGATATGTTGGGCATGAAATCGTACGGGTGTGGGACGAGAAGTTGAGAAAAGTGGGAGGAAGAAGAGTGGTAGCTGGTGGTGTGTATATGTGCAATGGGGCGGCAGTGGTTAGTATGTGAGGATGTGGGAGGAGAAATGAAGTGAAAGGAAGACGAAGTTGAGGTGCAGCAGTGATGGTGTTTTAGTTAGCAAACAAATGAATGATATGCCATCGATGGTGTTTTAGTTAACATACAAATGAATGAAGTTTGTGCCTTTGTCCTGCTGGATTTCCATATGCGGCCATTTTTATTGTTTTCAATTCATAATTATCTATTATATATGCACGTTTATATACTATTTAAACAATATTGATACGTTACCTTACACTATATAACTATCAGTACATGTTTGCACACTATTTAAACATTATTGATGTGTTACATATACACTATATAACTATTTATATATATTCATTATATATACAACATTTGAGAAATTATATATATGAATTTCCCTTAGTGGTTACTAAAATTATTAACAAAAAAAAATGACCATTTATACATGGGTTTTCTACCTTTTAGCCAGAGTCCAAGTATGGCTAAAATGAATGTTTTTTCAACTTTAGGGTAATGTGTTTGGTAAATAAAAACATGATTATATTTATTGTAAACTAATTACTTTTTGTGTATATTTAAAAATATCCAAAAGAATAACTATTCTTACTATATAGAAGCACGAGTGGGAGCTGCCGAAAGCAGGCAGCTGGCGGTCGACATGCCTGCTTCCAGCTACCTGCTTGTTCCATCATTTTACTATATTGCTCTTAATTAATTATTATATGACATTAACGTATTAGGAAATTAATTAAATTTAATTTTAAAAAAAGTAAAATAGATATTTATGGCATGTCTGCTTCAACAGCTTCAACTGTAATTTTACTATATCGCCCCGAAATAATTATTATAAGTCATCTAAGTATTAAAAAATTAATAATATTTTAAAAAGGCGTAAAATAAATATTAAGTGATAAATTAACTCTTGATTATGGCGTTTATGGTTTAGAAAATTACTAAAATTTAATTATAAAAAATAAAATAGATATTTATGTCATGTCTACTTCAGCTGCTTCAACCGTAATTTTACTATATCACCTTTAAGTAATTATTATAAGTCATGTAAGTTTTGAAAAGTTAATAATATTTAATAAAAATATAAGATAAAATAAAAATAAAATGAAATTAATCAGTCTTTCTCCTTACTCTCGACAACTTTTCTCAACTCTCTCCCAACCAACAGTTCTGCAAATTTATCCTTTCAGTCCTCGGGGACTTCAATATCAAATGAAAAATAGTTGGGCTTCGAGTTCTTTTTCGACTTCAACCTTCAATCGTCGTGACAACCTTGCTCTCTGGCCACAACAGCTTCGAATTCATCATCGTTTTTTTTCTTCTATTACAGGTAAAAATTTATGGCCTTTTTAGTTTTGAAGAAAACGAGAAGCTTGAGTAAACTTCTCTTATAGTATTGGTTAACAATTTCAATATTTGTTGCTTTAATTTAAATTGTGGTCTGAACAAAACTCTAATTTCTGGTGTTTCTTCTCTTCTCTTTTCGAAGTAAATTATGATTTTTTGTTGTTTCTTGCATTTTTTTGAAGTTTGATTTTTGTTGTTTGGGTTTATAAAAACAAAACAACGATTTGGGTTGATTTGTTCTGTTCTTGTTCTTGGTAAAAATGGTGATATTGCTGTTTTTCTGTTGAACAAAATGATGCTACTATTTTATATTTTATCCAATAAATTATCCATCTGGTGCAATATATTAACCATCTGATGCAACAGATTTGTCAGATGACTCAACAGATCAACTATCTGATGCACCAGGAGAACCATTAAATTACAATTCTAATGCAATAGATTAATCATCTGATGCAAAAGATTTAACATATGATGTAATAGTTTAACTATCTGATACCATAGATTAACCATATATTGCAAAATATTAAGCATCAGATAAAAATTTGATGTAACTGATTAACCATCCGATTTAATGGAAGAACCATCAGATTAATGATCTGCTACAACAGATAAAGCTCCTGTTGGATAAAATCCTATCAACTCTTCCAACAGGACATGTCCAAGACGTGATTTTTCCAATTGATCATTCATCTGTCGCGATAGATGACCCAATGTTGGAAGAAATTTAAATAATATTGATCGTTGATAACTATTCCAAAAAATCACTCATGTGTTACAACAGATGTATGACCTATCGCACAGACCATTCATCTTTCTCAGCGGATGAGTGATATATTTTGTATTATTACAACAAATTACTCAAGCGTTGCTGCAAGATAGTTAACTGTTCTGATAGATCACTTATATGTTGAAATAGATGTGTGATCTATTGCACCGACCATTCATCTTTCTCAATAGATGAGTGATATATTTTGTATTGTCACAACAGATTACTCAGTCGTTGCTATAGGTTATTTAACTATTCTAATAGATCACTCATATGTAGCAACAGATGTGTGATCTGCTGCAAAGACCATTCATTTTTCTCAACAGATAAGTGATACATTTTGTATCATTGCAACAGATTACTCATCCGTTAAAATAGGTTATTTAACTATTCCAATAGATCACTCATGTTGCAACAATGTGTAATCTACTGCACAAACCGTTCATCTATCTTAAAAAATGTATTAATTAACTGTAATATATTTTCTTATGTTTCTGTTAATTTTAGATAATATGGATCCGAAAAGAATAGAAGCCTAATTAAGTCCAAGTAAAGGAACAAGTGAAGCAGCTAGGATATATCCACCAATCTATGAGCTTGTTGTACAAGCATTATCTCAATCGGGAGAAGCATACGATAAACACGGGGTTGAGGAATATTTCAAAAGAGACGATCCAAATGCTAATAGCCCTTCCACTGAAGAGTTGGTCAAAACCTTTAGCATTGGCCGTTATCCTATGAGAATGAGTGCAATGGTGCCACAGATTTAATGAGTGATTTTGTGGTTAAGTCAACCATGGGAAAATCTTTCGACGCCTTCAGAAAAATAATTCGAGAACAAAAATTGGTTGCTTATTTTAGGGATAGGTGCTTTGGGAAATATCTTGATTTGTCGGAGGACAACAATGCTCATTACCAAATAAAAATGCCATATGAACTTCTCAAGCGTAGGTTTATGTATGAAAACAAAGATAAGAAGGATGAGGTGTGGATAAATTATGATGGCATGCCTGTTTGTTTTGGTTGGAAGGAGTTTATAGTTATTAGACTAAAATGTTATTCTCCTTCTCAAGTTATACATATTCTAACCGTAAAAAAGCACCACGCAAACCCAAAAAATCCAAACGCCAATCTTTGATCATGATGACCTAGTTTCCATTGTAGGTTCAAGCTTCAAAAAAAAAAATTGATAGAAGCGTTGAAATGTAAAGAACTTTCAAAGAAGCACAAGCAGTCATTGCGCTTGGTTTGGTTTGTACATAATATTCTTTGGGTGAGAGACATTAACGACAACATAAGCGTGAGTTTAATAAAGCTCTCCGAGGATCTTGAGGCATTTAATATCTATCCTTGGAGTTATGAAAGATTTAAAATGACTGTCCAATATTTGTTGACTCCGCTAGAGCCAAAGACAATTAACTTATATGGCTTTCCATGGGCTTTCATGATAAATGTTTCGTTTCTTTCTTTTATTATGATAGCATTCATTTTTTTTACTCAATAATGGTTTTGATTTATTGGTGTTATTTTATAGGCTTGGGCATTTGAAGCCATTCCTCATTTGTGACAACAAGTGAACTACCAAGAAGAAGTTTCTTGTCCAAGAATCTTGAGATGGTTGTCGGCCAAAACTGATAAAAATATAAAATTTCATGATCTCTTCAACCCCGAAAGATGCAGTAAGTCTAATTATAATTATGTTTTTATTTTAATTAATGATTTTTTTGAATGATTTAATCATCATTCTAATATATGTAATGTTTTATGTTAGATTGTGCATCCGTCAATAGTTCTGACCAATCGAGAGTTGAAGATGTAGGTTTTTCTTACTTTATGGTCTGTGCAAACTTTATCGGACCCTAAGGTCATCGACATAATAAAAATGGAATTTTTTAGAGCAACAACCATTACAAGAAAAATAATTTTAGAGGGTGGGCTTATTGTTGTTGATGTTCTTAGTGGTGATGGAGTTGTTGGTGGTGGTAGTGGTGCTTCTATTGGTGCTAATGATCCTCCTCTTATATTATTTAAAACAAACCATTATGAGTATGATCATACTGGTTATACAGATTTTTCCTCTCTCAGCGAATGTTCTACATGAGAATGTCAAGACTGCAGGGTGAAACATGATGTAGTGATTAATGCTATTAATGCATTAACTGCTTCTGTAAAGGAATTGACATCTAAGAGAGGTTTCATTCCATCAAAGAGGATTTTATTTCCATCCACTCCATTAGAGATTAAGGCTAAGAGGTGAAGGAATGTAATTTCCGAGACACTATCAAGCATACAAAAGAGCGAAATTACAACTCCTCTGTCCGTGTGTTGCACTGAGCAATGTACAATTTCCAAAAGAGAGCAGCACAAGCTAAAAAAGGTGAATATATGTGTCTTTCAACTAACAAACAGACACATTTCTATTTCAACGGATGACACATCTGCTGAAAATTATCATGCAATAGTTGTCTAACTTGTTCCACCAGATAAAGTACCTGTTGTGACAAATGTCTGGTCTATTTTAGAAAATCAAATAGCTCTTTATACCACTTTTATTTGTACCAACAGATGATCTATCTACTGCAATAGATGAGTCATATATTGCAACAGATGGTTCATCTGCTGGAAATTATCATATAGGTCTTTCTTATGTAGAAATTTGACCCAAAAATTAATTCATTGTTGCAATAGAAAAATAATTTGTTTGGGATAATTTAAAATAGAAGGAAGACATATTTGATTTGCTAGAACAGATGAGTTATCATTTTACGTTTTGTTGTATCTCCGTGATTAGCATTGAGCAATTCTGGCTTTCCAGGTGGATGTAGAAGCTACTGCTGAACAACATTGGTAATATGCTACTCTACTCTTTTTAAGGAAATATGGAGAACACAAAGTGCAAAAACCGTATGCAAGCGACAATAAAGATCCACGATGAGCAAATCCGAATTCCATAGCATCGAATGAAGAACAACTTGTCCATATTGAGTAGATATTTATAGCTTGAGTTGAGTCTGTCAAAGTAATAACCTCACACCTCATTAGGAATCCTTGGCACCAATACTTAAATTGTAGATATATTTGTTGAGAACTGTACCCATAACAATTTTTTTACATTTCATTTATTCATTGATTTTATTTCAGCTAATTTCTTAAGGCTTCGATTTATTTTATTTTGTCTATGAATTTTATTTTTTCCTTAGATGGAATGCTGGATTCAAATATTTCAACTGATAATGTATCTGTTGCAACAAATGGGACATCTGTTGTAAAATATCAAACAAATTTGACATATGTTACAAGAGGTAGGTAATTTGTTGGAATTTATCAAACAGATCTTTCCACTGCTGCAACAGATAGACTTAGATAAAAACACCAACATAATGCAACAGATGACCAACCTATTGTAACAGATAAACTATATGTCAGAATATGTAGAATATCTATTACAATGGATGGAGAATCTGTTGCATTATAAAAATTCAACTTTCATTGGACATAAAAAAAATTGCTACTACATGTCAAAAAGTGAAAGTGAATTGAAATAAAAAAGGCGAAACTCATCGACAGTGTTCAGTTCAAACACCTAAAATAAAATAGGCATCAAATAGAGAGTGTTCATTTTAAACACGTAAAATAAAATAGGTACAAATGTGTCAGGATGACACTTTTTGCTGACTTGGCATCTGATTTTGCACCCAACGGTCATTTTTCTCCCAGTGTCTTATATATTCATCTTCTTCCTAAAATTTTACCCTAAATTCCCAAATTTTTTTCTTCATCATTATCTTTGTTTATCTATCTAAATTCTTCAAATTATTTGCATTTGATCTTTCTTTTCTTTATTTTTTTTTCCATATTTTCCAACTAAGCTTGACAATGTCGAGCGCATCTCCTACTATTTTTTGTGATAATAATTTTTGATATTCTAAGTACAATCATGAAGCTCTATTTAATACTTCTTGAACTCAACAAAATCTAGGTCGTAGGTTTTTTACTTGTAAGATTTCAAAGGTAATATTTTTTATTTTATTAGTTGATTAATTATTGACTTGTGATTGTTTTGTAATTGTGTTTTTTTTATAGAATTGGATGGATATGATTACTTTGATTGGTATGAAGAACGACTCCCTTCACAAGCAAATCGTGCAATCTGGAGTTTGTTGAAGAAAGTCAAGGCTTCTGAAGAGAAACAAAATCAAGCAAGAAGATACTACATTGTTGATGTTATTGCTACTGGTTTGGTGGTAGTGGGCACATGCATTTTCAAGCCTAATTTCTGAAAATTTTATGGTGGTGTATTTTCTACTGGTTTGGTGATGTCGATCACATGGATATTCAAGCCTAATTATTGCAAAATATTAAACAGATTTAGGCATATGTTGTAAAATTTAGGTCATTTGTTAGAAATTATCAAATAGGTCTTTCCGAGGTTGCAACAGATTAGACTTAGATTAGATAGATCGGCATAATACAACAGATGACTAACCTATTGCAACAAATAAACTATATGCCAGAACAGATAGAATATATTTTACAATAGATTGAAAATCTATTGCATTATAAAAAAACTCAACTTTCATTCACCAGAAAAAAATTATTGCCACTACATGTACATGTAATTTAAAGAAAAGTGAAGTGTGACTTGAAATAAAAAATTATTATTTCACAGGCTCTTCTATATGCACAGGCTCCAAGCGTCCAGTCAGTACCCCATAAGACTAGACCTCTTGCAGGTTTGCCACAGCATTGTCTCACCAAAAGGTCATTGGCTCAGCAATTTCTGTGCTAGTCAACAAACATTCGATGTGTCCAAGAGCGTGCAAGCCACTAGCATTACCGGTATCATATTTTAGAAGGTTTATGCCCTTGTTTGGACTTTCAAAATCATATAATTTCTTTATCAACACTTCATTTAGAAAATGATTCATTAGTTTACTCTCCCTCAACAAGATGGCCAATAGCTCCATCAGTGTTGCACGAAGAGAAAAAGATTGACATTGTCGATGGAAAGTTTGTTGCAGTCATAAACTTTGATCTTTCCCTCTTTGAGTAGTATCTTGACAGTCCAATAATGTATGCCATTCACTCTAATGACTGTAAAAATCCTCTTTGCCTCGGTCTAGCTCTTGCCATGTGGATTTGGCCTCTGCCCTCTAACATATTTTATCATTTCTTCTTCCACCAAGTCCAACGTAGAAACTAAGAAGTCAAGTCCCGCTCTACACACTTCAAAATTGAGTTGATCGTACTTATCCTTGAGCTTCCTGCAGAAGTTGAGGTCTATTATCCTATCGGTAGCATCATAAGCTTTCGGGTACATTAATTTTCTTTTCCTCAAGAGGCAGAAAATTTTGTCAATATGTTGTGATATCAGAAGACAATTTTTAAATAGGTTAGTAAGTGTAAAGATGGTCCATCTTTTGCATAAGGTTCTCTGAATCAATAATCCAATGCAACTTATGCAACATATGGATAGTAAGTTGCAACAAAAACCCCTACCAATCGCACTAGAATACCCATCTATTGCAACAGATTTCACATCTGTTTCATAGCTTCTTCTTCATGGGGTAGATTAGATTAGAAGGTTAGGTTAGGAAAAGTAAAACTTTCCTTTTCCTCAAACCACATATGCATATATGTCATAGTCTAGAAGTCTTGGGGGAGAGGGAGGCCTGGGGTAATCTAGTGTGCTTGGCTTGGCATTCTTGTCCTGTCGCATATCCCTATTCTCTTTAGCGCTAAGTGTCACGTATATGTCCCTCTTCTTGAATAGCCCCGAACTTCAACAGCTTCTTAAGAGGGAGGAGTTGCAATTATTTTTTATTTCCGATAGGATAGTACCTCAGTTATTGCTCTTTTATTCTTCCTATCGAACAATGTAGGAGTGTATCGTTCCCTCACCTTCTTGGATGGTATGAAACCCCTCTTGGATTTGAATTACTCAACATCTTTAGATATATTCTCTACTTTATCAAAGAGTTTATCTTGGCTGTCCTTGCACTTTCCACATTCGCAATGAGAATACGAGGGTAAAGAGGAGTGAGAGAGACCTGTGTAAGGGTGAAAGGGGGTGTTTTCAAAAATATTTTTTTTTACCATCAACATGCTCATGATCACGAGTGGTAGCATCATGCGCATACCTTCCACCAATACTAACAACTCCACCAGAAGAAGCACCCGAATCTGCCTTAGTAGGTTGGTCATAAAGAGCCTCAACATTAGGCTGACCTTTCCTAGCTGCTCTTCTCATGGTTGTTGCTCCATCCAATTCCTTCATTATTAACTCAACCGTTGGGTCTGCTATAGTATCGACATGACCTAAAGTAATATAAGAAGTCATCAACAACTCCTCCTCAGTAGACACGATCTATGGATGTACAACCTAGAAAAAAAGACAGATATATTTAAATCAAATAATATAATAATGTTTATAGTTAGGTTAACATTTTAACAGTCAACTTCTACAACAGATTAATAATATGTTGCATCAGATTACCCATCTATTGCATAGTTTGCAATTAGATGGTTAAAATTCATTTTAGTCGGGTTCAGATAAACAAAGCAACACATGGATAATCTGATGCAAAATATCAATCATTTGTCATAATAGATTACCAATCTGTTGCACCAATTGCACAAGATGAGTAATCTGTTGGGTTACATATTATGCAACAGATGATCTGTATATGTATTAACAATATGTTACATCAGATTACACATTTGTTGCATAATTTATAGTAGATGGTTAATCTGTTAGGAGTCAAGTTCAGAGAACCAAAGCAACAGATGGGTAATCTGATGCAAGATATCAATCATCTATCGCAATAGATTACCCATCTGTTGCATTGGTTGGCACAGGATGGGTAATCTGTCGCAACAGATGTCCCATTTGGAGCATAGGATGCTACTAATTCACCAGATATAACATCTGTTCAATATCTTACATTGAGTAAAATTATTTTACATGAAGAAGACGTAATGTATCATTTGGAGGGTTAAAGAGATGAGCCTCCTTAATTTTGCTATTGCTCTTTATAGCTAACCACCTAAATATCCTTGGATGAGAAACCTTATCCGAATATTCCATTACCTACTTTCGAAGAGGAGGAATGGATTCAAATGCTCAAGCCTAAAAAATATAAAGAGGAAGCAAGAAAAAAAAGTCATAATAACTATAATCAATATAACTTAATGGATTAGTTAAAATAGTGATTAATTTTACCATGAAATCCGAAGGAAAGCCGTATAATGTGGTGGTCCCTGAGGATAGCTTTGTCAGTGAATATTGAACAGACAAGTAGTAGCTGTCATATCCCAGGGATATTTATTGAATTTATCAAAATCCTCATCACGAATCAACAAATCATCTTCTATAACCTTGTTGACGTCTCTTGCCAATATAATCAAATGGGAAAACCAAAATAAGCACAATTTCTCCCTGTAGTGCTTTGGTATTGTTTTATCCATTAGATCTATCAACAAATCTGATGCTTTATAGCTACATCGAGCAATGTCAAAAAACCCATCTATTTTTTCCCTGCATTTTTTTGCTTTGGCTCTTTTGTGGGGTGTTGCCTTGGCGATAGGTGGTTCTTCTGGATGATGGCATCTCAAGCCCTTCACTATGGCATACTCTTGCAAACCAAAACAAATCGGCATGCCATAGTAGTTGATCCAGATTTCATCCATCTTTTGTTACCCCCTCCTTTGAATCTTCATTATCCCCCACGTACTTGATCCTACACTTGAGGAGACCATATACCATCCTTATTGGGAAACGGGTAGAGGTTTCCTCATCCAGCTTAAGAAAGTGCCCAAAGCAGCTCTGCATAAAAAGTCCTTCTATGTTTTCGTCCTTCATAATTTTCCTAAAACAAATAAATTTACTCCCCATCTGACATTCAAGTACAATTTTACCAGGGAGTTCTTTTGCTTTTTTATCATTTATCGGCATCACAACTTGAAACTTGTCAATTCTAAAAGTTTTGACAGGATCATGCAGGAATGTTGACATTAATTCATGCCCTATTGGTGATCCATTATCATCATGTTAATGATCATCCTCTTTCTTACTCTCTAATTTCTTTTCTTTCTCACTTTCATTTCCTTCATCACCATCTACAGACCCTTGTCCACCTCCCTCAGTGTTTTCATATCTCTCCTCAGCTTCACTTTAATTTCTTGATTGAGATTGTTCAGGAAGCTCCTCCGAATCCCTCTGTACTCTAGCCTTTTTGGGGGGATGGTCAGACGTCGATCCACTTTCAATTTCTTATCTTTTGGGAGACATGTTTTACCTACAAATAACAGAAAAAAATACATTACAATTGATGTATGCATACATTATAAAAAATACATTACAAACACCAACAATAACGACACACGAACAGACACCACCACAACAAACACCACCAACCAATGCCACAAATACCATGAATACCGACACCACCGATAGCTACCATAAACAACACCAACTAATGCCACCACAAACACAACTAACCAGTGCCACCACAACAAAGACGATGAAGACCACCACCACCACAACAACAACAAACACCACAAATACTATAAAATAATACCACGACAGTCAATGGGAAACTGTGACAGAAACTAAGGTTTTCTCGATTCTTCCTATGATTTTACCATCAAAACTAAATATTGTAAACCCATTCTCGAAGACAATACAACTAAAAGTATTCTTTTTCATTATTAACTTAAAAGCCCTTATTTTTTAGAAAAAAGTAACAAATATAGATCTCTTCTCAAACTCTGTTACCTACGAAAAAAGAGTAAATGACTGATACAAGCAAGAATGAAGTTAAAAATAACACCTACGTGGTCGAAAATGAGAAGAAAATTAATCTATTGCGAAGGGTTGATCAATTTGTTGAGTAGTTGTAGTTGTTGTCTTTACTGTATAATTGAGTGAAAAAATAGAAAAGAGAGAGAACTCGAGATTTGAAATGATAAAACATTTTTCTCGTAAACGGATGATTTGTATGGGTTGATTTGTATTTTGGAAAAGAATGACAAGTTTAGAAAATGTTAATTTGGTCCAAATTGATCTTAATTATTTTTAAAAATTATAAAAAATATGTGTATTTTTTAACCCTCTCATCATGCAATTGCCAAAAGACTCAATTGAAGTTGTAGTTTACCTATGAACTCAATTTAGGTATATGAACTGAATTGAAAATGTCTAAAAGAAAATGTTTAATCTATTGCATCAGATACTCATCTGTGATAAATTATAAAACAGATTGAGTAATCTGTTGCGACAGATTACCCATCAGTTGTAAATTATCAATTACATTGTCATATGTCGCAACAGATTACCCATCTGTTGTAAATTATCTAATAGGGCTGCCATCTATTGTAGTTGACTCTATGAGAACTCACCCCTGGTCCTAGATTAAATAATTAAGGTATTGGTCTAACATATGAGGTACTAAGAATCGGTTCAACTCAGAGTGATCGATCGACGACTTTGGTCGGGAGGAACGCAATATCATCTCATCATTCAATTGCCAAAAGACTCAATTGAAGTTATAGTTGACCCTATGAGAACTCATCCCTAGTTCTACATTAACATATGAGGTAGTAAGAATCGGTTCATCTTAGAGTGATCGATCGACAACTCTGGTCAGGAAGAACGCAATATCGTCTCATCATTCAATTAGCAAAAGACTCAATTAAAGTTGTAGTTGACCCTATAAGAACTCACCCCTAGTCTCTGACTAACATATGAGGTAGTAAGAATTGGTTCAGCTTAGAGTGATCGATTGATGACTCTAGTCAGGAGGAACGCAATACCGTCTCATCATTCAATTGCCATAAAACTCAATTGAAGTTGTAGTTGACCCTATGAGAAATCACCCCTAGTCCTAGATTAACATATGAGGTAATAAGAATTGGTTCAGCTTAGAGTGATCAATAAATGACTCTGGTCGAGATGAATGCAATACCGTCTCATCATTCAATTGCCAAAAGACTCAATTAAAGTTGTAATTGACCCTATGAGAACTCACCCCTGGTCCTAGATTAACATATGAGGTAGTAAGAATCAGTTCAGCTCAGAATGATCGATCGACGACTCTAGTCGGGAGGAACGTAATACCGTCTTAACATTCAATAGCCAAAGAACTCAATTAAAGCTGTAGTTGACCTTATGAAAAGTCATCCCTTGCTCCTAGATTAATCAATTAAGGTATTGGTCTCACATATGAGGTAGTAAGAATCGGTTTAGCTCTGAGTGATCGATCGACGACTCTGGTCTAGAGGAACGTAATATTGTCTCATCATTCAATTACCAAAAGACTCAATTGAAGTTGTAGTTGACCCTCTGAGAACTCACCCCTGGTCCTAGATTAATATATAAGGTAGTAAGAATCGGTTCTGCTCAGAGTGATGAATCGACGACTCTGGTCGGGAGAAATGTAATACCGTCTCATCATTCAATTGCCAAAATACTCAATTGAAGTTGTTGTTGACCCTATGAGAACTCACCCCTTGTCCTAGATTAACATATGAGGTAGTAAGAATCGATTTAGCTTAGAGTGATCGATCGACAACTCTAGTTGGGAAGAACATAATACCGTCTCATCATTCAATTACCAAAAGAATCAATTGAAGTTGTAATTGACCCTATGAGAACTCACCCTTGGTCATAGATAAAAATATGAGGTAGTAAGAATCAGTTCAGCTCGGAGTGATCAATGACGATACTGGTTTGGAGGAACGCAATACCATCTCATAATTCAATTGCCAAAAAACTAAATTGAACTTGTAGTTGACCCTATGAAAAATCATCCCCCGATCCTAAATTAGTTAATTAAGGTATTGGTCTAACATATGACGTAGTAAGAATCGGATTATCTCAAAGTGACGATCGACGACTCTGGTGTAAAGGAACACAATACCGTCTCATCATTCAATTGCTAAAAGACTCAATTGAAGTTGTAGTTGACCCTATAAAAACTCACCCCTAGTTCTAGATTAACATATGAGATAGAAAGAATTCGTTCCGCACAGAGTGATCGATCGATGACTCTGGTCGGGAGGAACACAATACCGTCTTATCATTCAATTGTAAAAAGAGTCAATTAAAGTTGTTGTTGACCCTATGAGAACTCACCCCTTGTCTTAGATTAATCAATTAAGATATTGGTCTAGAATATGAGGTAGTAAGAATGGGTTCAGCTTAGAGTAATCGATCGACAACTCTGGTCAGGGGGAACGCAATACCATCTCATCATTCAATTTCCAAAAGACTCAAATAAAGTTTTAGTTAAACCTATGAGAACTCACCCTTGATCCTAGATTAATCAATTAGGGGTCGTTTGGTAGAGTGTATAAGAACAATGCAAATTATGATGTATTAGTAATGTTTCCATTAGTAATACTTGTATTATTTTTGCTTGTATTAGTTATGCATGTATTATTTCTTATACATTGTTTGGTTTGATGTATAAGAAATAATACATCTTACATAATTTCTATAAAAGAAATTCTTGTTTACAAAAATACCCTTCTTTTATTTTGTACACTTTTTTTGTAACAAAGTTCTTTTGTTATTTCAAACATAATTAATATTTTTGTACTATTATATATAGGTTTAGGATTAATTGCAAGACCTTCATCTTTGCGCAAAAAGATTACGTCGACGGATTAACATCAACGAAACAAAAATAAAATACAAGACGTAAAATTGAGAAATAGTCTCAATTTTTTTTAAAAAAAATCCTTTTAAAGACTCTTGAAGCAAAGCAAAAATATGTTATAGTTATTTAAATCAACCATTCATTGTTATAAATTCAAATAGTGGGAAAAAAATTGTGAAATATTTCAAAAAAATTCACTAGTGCAAATTAAAATAGTGGGAAAAGGAATGGTGAAATATTTTGAGAGGAAAATTGAGGGGTATTAAGGTCATTTAGTAAGTTAATGCATGTGTTTAAAGTCTTTGTATTACCAATACATAGGAAATAGAGTGTGTTACTAATACGCACGTCAATAAACAATAAAGTGTATAACTAAATCTTGCATTAGTTATACATAGGCAAAAAGTCGTACCAAACAAGGTACTAGCAATACACATTAACTAATGCATTCATTATATTATGCATATGTTGCGATGGATGACCGAGGTTTGGAAATTTTCAAACAAAAATTATTATCTGTTGCACTTAGATAGTTTAAGACCCATTTTTTAAAAAAATCAATTTAAGTATTTTTTTTCGAGATAAAAAAATTTAAATACTAAGGCAGTAAAAAATATTACTTGGATAACTCAAACATATCCTGAGTGAGTAGTCTTATCTAGTCTTTTCAATATCACCGTCTCCTCGTGCCCCTCAAAAGTCAAAAGTTATTAATGAATATTTAAAACCGATATATAGAAGAATACTCTCCCATTCAGCCATAACATAAGTAAGACTAAAGCATCAACTCAACTCATCTATGACTGTTTCTTCTTTATCTCTTTCTTTCATTTTTGCCTATTTTCTGTCTTTTCTTTCGGATGAGGATCCTTTTGGATCTAAACCGATCAATATCTTTTCTCAACTGAACCGGATGTTCTGATCCCTTTTTCTTTTTTCACATTGTAGGTATTGTTCACTATTTCTCTTTCTATCTCGTCTTCTTCTTTGTATGTTATATAATTTATATATTTACATCTGTTGCTATTGATGATTTACCTATTTACCAGTTTCCTATTTATTCAGAAAATAGAAGGAAAGGTGACTTGTAAGTCTTGAATGAACGAACCTTTGTGTTTATATCTATTGCAAAATACTTCATTGTTTGAACAGATGGGTAATCTATTATATTAGATTGGTCATTTGTTAATTCACTCAATTTTGTGTTACCCTTTTGTACCAATGGAGCAACTATTTGAAGAAATAAAACCAGTACCAAGGCAAGTTTGATTTATTCCAACAGATGACGCATCTATTGCAATATGTCATCCATCTATAGAAACAGAGGCATCATCGGTTAAGTAGATGGGAAATCTATTGCATCAGATTAGTCTTCTGTTGATTCGCTCAATTTTGCGTTACCCTTTTGTAATGTTCTTTTTCTTCTACTCTTGTTTGACATCAAATGTATTTCTCTTGTTTGTAGATAAAGGGAATTAAAACCAGATCCATTTTTGCCCAACCAGCATTAAGGGTTAGAGTAAAGATAGGTTAGGAGGAATAAGCTTCTTGCAGATGGAACCACTTCATATGTGGGAGATATGTATTACTAATAAACCTATCGTAAAAACACATATCCAATACAATGATTTTGTGAATGTTTGTTCTTTATCTATTAGGTGTTAATTTTTCAAACATGATATGGCATTTTACAGTTAAGATTGTTAACTTCGAACTGGTAAGGCTGAGGGGCTGAGTAGGTTGTGTCCATACCCTATTATAATTTAATGACCATTTATGCTCATATTTTTATGTCAAGTTTGGGGAAAGGTTTAAGTTTTTGGCGAAAGTGTAAATATCCAATAGTAATTGGACCAGTTTTAATGGCTCAATGGACTTCTTGAAAGGCCTCCAAAGCCTCGTACAATAGCAAATACTGATGGAATGAATAGAAATTCCCCTTGTCCAAATTTATATGGATAGGTTACTGGAGGAGACTATTATACAATAGTAGGTGCTTGGGAGAATACATGTGCTGGAAGGGGGAGGTTCAGAAGGCCATATATTATATTAGACCTTGTTTAAGAGGAAACACAGGGTAGGAAAGAAAGTGTATCAAAATTGGCTGATGAAATTGACATGAAAAATAAAAAAATTGGATGAGCTAAGAATGTGAAAGCGTATCCAAGAATGAAAATCCACCAGTTGTTGAAGTAAAAGAAGAATCGTCAAGAGGACTAGAGCTGGTCACACTTCTAGAGACTACAACTACTGAGCATAGCCTTAATGAAGACCCACAAAATATAGGACCAGAACTCTAGGGAAGCAGCTTCGCAAGCTCAGAAGGTGGTAAGATTGTTGGTTAGCATTAAAACCTAAACCAATTACTCCTGAATTAAAAGTACGAGATCAAGCCAATTTGGCAATTTCTCAAGTTAAACTTGCATCCCATGCCTCCTGTTTATGGCTCTGTTTAGGTCAAAGGCAGCGGAAACAACAAGGTATTGGATTTCTGCCCAACTTCAGACCCTTTTTTTTTCTACTACCATCGACCTTATCATAGCCACAAACAGAAGGCATGGCATGCAAGTTTAACTTAATAAATTGCCACCTTGACTTGATCCCATATTTTTCTTTTAAGAGTAGTTTGTTAAGGTTTCAATTCTGACCGACAATCGTATCAATTTCTTGTGTTTGCAATACTTCTTCCTTAGAGTTATGGTCCTGAACTTTGTGATAGTCTTCATTTAGGCCATGCTCACTAGTTCATTCTATAGCAAAGTATCCAGTTACAGTCCTGTTGACCATTCTTTTTTTTTCAACGACTAATGAATTTTTATATTTGGATACACTTCCACATTTGAAGCTCATTCAGTTTTTTTGTTTCTCATGTCAATTTCATTGGCCAAATTCACTAGAATTTCCTTGCTTGCTCACCTGTGTTTTCTCTAAAACAAGGTCTGAGATTATATATGGCCTTCTCCACCTCTTCCTTCCCATACAGGTACTCTCCCAAGAACCCTCTGATGTATAAAAGTCTCCTCCCGCAATCCATCCATATAAATTTAGAATAGGGGAATTTCTATTAGTTCCATCGTTGTTTGCTGTAGTGCGAGGCTTTAAAGGCCTTTCAAGAAGTCCACTGCACCATTAAAACTGGTCCAATCACTATTCGATATTTACACTGCCACCAAAAACTTGAAACCTTCCCCAATGTTGATGCAAAAACATTAGCATAGACCATTATTAAATTATAATAGGATATCAACACCACTGTCTTGGAACCCTTCGGCCTTATCAGTTTGCACCTATCAAACAAAACTATACAATGTAGGATCTTGTTTGAAGGATAGTGTCTAATCAATATAAAACTACATTCACAAAATTATTATACTTTATGTGTGTCTGTCATGGTAAACTGATCAATAATACATAACTCCCACTCATGAAAGTGGATCTATTGCATGAATCTTATTCTTCCTACCCCATCAAAGACACTACAGTGTTGTTTATTCATCTGCACATATGTGATGACAATTAAAAAATAGGTATTAAGAGTCATGACTTTTTTAACGCATTAGAAATAGCTGATGAATCAAAATATCCATATGTTCCATTTGATGACTCAGCTGTTGGAAGAAATCAAAATATCTCTTCCAACATATGGTCCATCTGTCGCAACAAATAATCAATATGTTGCAATATATTATAAATCTGTTGCAACAGACTAGACATTATTTATTTATCTGCACGCATGTGATGACTATTAAAAAAGAGGTGAAGAGTCGTGACTTCTTATATAACACATTCAAAATAGCTGATGAATCAAATTATTTATCTATTGCAACTGACGAATCAGTTGTTAGAAGAAATCAAAACATCCCCAATATATGGTCCATCTGTCGCAACAGATAATCTATATGTTGCAATAGATGGTATATATGTTGCGGTACATGGATGATTTGTTGCAACAGCTCAATAATAATGGCTATTATAAAGTCTTCTCAAAATCATTTCGAAAAGGTGAGAAGTATTTATGTAAACGAAAAGGTTGAGACTTTTTACAGAAAATAAAATGCCACTAGTTTGAACAATGATATTCTGCGCAATACAGTGCGGGAACTTTAGAGGCAAGTTAATGACCTGCAGAGGGAGTTGGTCGCTGTGTGAGCGACGATGTTCAGAGATATGCAGAGGCTGATGAGGGCCCTACTTCTGCGAGTTGATTGGCCGACTATCATTAATGATGATAATGATGATAATAATAATAATAATTAGAATGTGTTTTTTCTTTTAGCTTATGTATTTTAGTTTTTCTATATCGGATCTATACTTAATGTATTTTATTTTTCATTTAATGAAAAAATTATTTTTAGTTGATTTTGGATTTTTAATTCTTATACAATTTTCATTATGTCTATTTCTTCTTCTTAACATTTTACATGTTAACATGTCGACGGTTGGAGTTAAGGAGAAATTTTGAATCCAGTAGCAATAGAAATTTTTGCTTTTGAGTTCTTTCGACAGATGGACCATGTGTTGGAACAAATTGGTCATCAATTGGGTTTCTGTCAATAGATTATCCATCTGTTGTGATAGATTTAACATCTGTTAGAGGAAAATATTCCAATTTTATGGAATTGTGTTGTGTTTTTCCAGCTAATGTCCATCTGTTGCCACAGATAGGTAATTTGTTGAAAATACTTGTCGTCTGCTATATTGTTTAGTTCATGTTTTACCTCTTTTTATTGATGCACAAGTTATTAAATCGATATTTTATATATAATAAATGATAACAATACATTCACAACAATGAGTTAAATATATAAAAGTCCACAACAAACAATTATACAAGTTTCTGCAATTATAATGATCATGGTGGATTACGATCCGGTATATAGTTCATTTGTGGTCAGCGCCCTTACATACGGAGCACTTGTTTCTTCCTGATGAAAATGATTTTCCGACTCCACGCCTCCTCTTATATGGCTTTCTTCCCAGTTTAATAGTTCTTGGGTCAATATATAGAGGAGGTATTAATATCCCCATAAGCTCTTCAGGAACAACCCAAAATTCTTCGAGAGGCACCGGAGTAATATGCCCACTATATGCTATTTCATCTTTTTTCACCGAATAATATTAAGAGGAGTGCTCATAAACTTCAACTCCATATTTACATCCATATTGAGCTCGAAGAGCTTCCATAGCATGTGGACAGGGTATTTTGTCCAAGTTAAAAACTCTGCACGTACAAGTCCAAGTTAAAAACTCTGCACGTACAAGATCTTGTTTAAAGATCTACCGTGGCAACATCACCATGACCGATGTTATTGAATTTGTAATCTGCTATTTAATGAGGTAATAACCTATTCCCCAAACTAACGTTCCATGATATTATTTTATCGATTTCGAAAATAAATCGGGTTTTTTTTGGGCACTTGAACTGTGTACATCTTTCGTTAAAAAATTTGCCATACCTCTGGCTTATTTTTTCAAACATAGCCTTGATGGGAAATTCTCTTTCATCGCCAAACAATGAATTCATCGATTCAACAATGTTTGATGTCATAATATTGTACCTATACAAAATAACCACTTAGTACGATATTATACTAAATTTATAACTCAAACAAGACATTAAAATCGATAATAATGTACCTATTTGCCAGAGAAAATGTTTGGGTCCATCTCTCGAAACCGACACGTATGATAAATTCTACTACCTTGGGATTCACATCAGTTATTTTATTGAAATGGTCTAAAAACTCCTCTATACTCTATGCTTTAGCTGCTCTATAAAAAAGGGTCAGAACCCTTTTGTTGTGATAGTTGGTTTGAATGTTCTCTCCAAGATGCCTGATGCAACAACCAAAGTAAGCTGACTTTAAGAAATATGAACCCATCTTTGGAATACTTGGATGCATATCCGATACAAAATATAACTCTTCGGTATCTTCGAAACAGCTTTCAGTTGTTCAAAAAAAAATCCATAAGAGACATCATATTCCTTGTTCGCTATACAAAAAGAGACAGAAAAGATGTGACTCTTCGCATCTTGCGCCACCGGCGCTAGTAGAATTCCATTATACATTCTCCTCAAAAGGTACCATCGATGGGTATGCCTTTTGTCAAATACCGAAAAACTTGAATCCAAGCACCATAGGATACAAAAAAGTGCTTGAACCTTCCGTTTTCATCAAGATGTAATGCAATCTTAGTTCCAGGATTTATGGACTCAATCATGTAACGGTAGGCATCCAGGACTGCATACCTATGCTCGAGTGTCCCCCTAACAAAGTCCTAAGCAATCCCCATAGCCATATATATCTTCCAATAACTGACCAGGATACTTGATTCTGTAAGGAATTAATTGGCCATAACCCTTGTTGAAGGGTCTTTACCATCGGGGAAACTACTCCTGAAATATTCACCAAGGACCTTTGATGTGGCGTGAGGATTTTGGCCTAATATGTGCTCTGAAACACATGCGTGATGCTTTTCATGTTTATGAATGATGAATCTGTCAAAACTTGCATACTTCACCACTCTCAACCACCACTTACAGTTCGAATTAGCACATTTGAAGCAAAAGACATTGCTCGAATTAATCACCTTCTTAATCTAAAATATTTTTTCAAGCAAGAAATAAACAAAGTGGTAGATATTTTATTCTTTTCCTTGAATGACATTCCAATAAAAGAGCCGCTTCTGTCGTCTTGAAGTTTTCTAGACTGTGTCGATTGAAAAGAACTGCACATCATATTGGTCGCATCAACGGGCGTAGGTGTTTGATAATCATCTGGACTATTCATGTCTAGATCATCAAAGATGTCCTGTTGTTGTTCTTCTTCTAATTTTTGGTTCTCATTCTCTCTCATCTTTTGAACCACGTACACCCTTAAACCCACCCTAAATAAATCTCTAAGATAAGCACGCAATCGAACCTGATCGATTATCTTGAAAGGCAGTACCCTCTGATTTTCAAAGGATTTGTGCATGTAGCTAATGACGAGTTCTTTCGATTGATAATCATTCCACAATAACTGATTATTAATTTTACAAAATTATCATAGAAACATCACTTTGGACTTTCATAGCTATCATCTCTAGCATTTCACCCTCGTTCCAATGCCTTACATATCGATTACTCTTCTCGATTCATTGACCATTACAATCCACCCCTATTGTTGTTGATCCCTCTATTAGTGGTACCTAAATAAATTCATTTGTTAAAAAAAGTTAATAGTGATTTCATAGTGCCGTAAATGAATCCCAATAGATATATAATTAGTCGCAAGAGATTACTTACCTGTTGGGATTCCTGTTACGCTTCTGAAGCTGATTTCAACAGATAAGTCATCTATTATAACAGGTAAATCATATGTTGCAACAGACTATATATCTATTGGAATTGATGTTATAGTACTGAGGCACCTTTGAAGCTGATTCCAACAGATGAGTGAAATGTTTCAACAAATCATTAACCTATTATGACAGATGACTTATCTATTGCAATAGACTACGATCTGTTAGAACTGAGGTCACGTTCTATCGCACTAGGTTACTAATATGTTGCAACAGATATTTATCGTCTGTTGAAATTGAGTTCGCATTCTGTTGCAACAGGTTAATAATCTATTGCAACAGACAACATCTCTATTGGTACCAGGTTAATAATTTGTTGCAACAGATTTTTATCATATTGTACCAGATAACTAATCTGTTTAAACAGATATATCATCTGTTACAATAGATGATCGATCTGTTCGATTAATGTTATGTCCTATAGTACCATAAACATGAATCCAACATATCAGTCTTCCATTGAAATAGATGTCTCATCTATCGCAACAGATGTTTATCTATTTAAACAGATGGATCTTATGTTGGATTCGTGTAGAAAAATAGCACAGTAGCAGTTACCCAGATGAAAAATTCAACTAAAAATAATAATTTGACTTACCAAAGTCTCCTATGATTTAATGCCAAAATGGAAAGTTATGTACGAAAAAAAATTTGACCTAAGAAATTGATCAAATAGCAACAGCAGCTGTAACAACAACAACAACAACAAGAATGGTCAACAAGAAGAAGATGAAAATGATAATGAAGTAGAAGATGATGATAATGAAGCAAAAGATGATAAATAAAGGAGCAACAACAATGAACAACAAAAATCTCTAAGAGAGAGAAAATAACAATGGATGAGAAGATAGAGAAAGACACTTTTTCCCCCATTTCCCATTTTATTTGGTAAATATTTGGATCAAAGTATAAATTTAAAAACTTGTGGCTATACTCAAACTTACCAAACTTTCTTAATACATAATAAATTAATTGTCACCTCCACTCAATTATTAAGACTTGTGTCACCTACACCTCATTTTAAAACTCTTTTATCACCTACAGCCCAAAGCCCCACAAAAGTTTGAACAAGAAAAGTATTTTAAATTGTAATAGCAATTTGACTCTATCTATTGTAATTAGTTATTATGATTTATTCAAGAAGTGTTGGTTTCGCTACTTTAATCGTTATATTTGGTTGACTCTCAAAAAAATAATAATATTTAATAAAAAAATAAAATAGGCATTTATAATGTAAAATAGACATTTATGAAATGGCTGTTTCAGTTGCTTCAACTGTAATTATATTATATCACGCATAATTAATTATTATGAGTCATTTAACTATTTAAAAATTAATAATATTAATTTTAAAAAGGCAAAATAAACATAAAGTGATAATTAAATCTTGATGTTTTAAATTAGTTTGACATCATATATGAGTCCAACTTAAAAAAATTCACAAGTATTTTTATTGCAATTTTACTATATCACTTCTAATTAGTTATTATGAGTCATTCAAGACGTGCCTGTCTCATTATTTCAATCATGATATTTTATTGACTCTCGAAATTATATTAGGGCCGCTTAAATTGAAATAGAAAAAATTTATTATAAATCACAATAATTTAAAACATAAATTACTTATAAAATCGAAATTCATTATCAATATCACAAAAAATTAAACAAGAATTGTATTATAAATTACAATAGGAAACAACTTAAAATAGTAACATTTATTGGGCCCGTACTGGCACTGCTTGGTTATCTAGTACTAACAAACCGATTTGATTCTCCCAGTAGGCCTATGCTGAAAGGGTTCGATGGAGACAAGTCACAAGACTCCTTTCTAGTACAATCTTTCCAGCTCGTTTGGTACAAGGGATAAGGGATAATTAATACCGCGATAATCTTAGGATGAGTTTATCTCTCTTTTGGGGGGATAAAATGTATGGGATAACTCAACCTGAGATTAGTTTTTCAGAATTGCAGTGCTATTTTTATCCCATTTTGAATGTGAAATAACTAACCCGGGAATAATTTGTTTCCAACCAAACGACCCTCTAGTATAATAAAGATGTTTCTATTTCTACTGTTAAAGTGGGATATGACAGTTAATTTAAAGCAATGAGAGACAGCTACATATGGTAAGGATGTTTGGTTATATAAATGGTTGGTTATTTAATTCATAGTGGAATAAATTTTTTTTCTTCCTTTTCTGGCCACTTTTGGATTTCATAGATTTCAATCAACATAAAAATTTTCAGATCTACTAAAAGTAAAAATTCTCCAAAGTTAAAATAGTGAATTACAAAAAAGATTATTATTATTTTTAAATGCAATTATCATCATCATAGGTAGGGGGCTTAGGAATTATGGATCATGCATGACCTTGTCATTCCCGTACCCCTACCCATACATAATCAAACAGTAGTCTAGAATTTTTGCATACAATCAAAAAAGAGTATGAAAAATGAAACTGCAACTTCCATATAATCTATATAAAGACTATGCAGTCAACAAATAAAAAAGGTTGGACTTATCAAATCTCCTCCTTATACTAGAAAGTTAGAGCGAGCTCTTATCCAATAGAAAATCCTATTACTTCTCTTGGCTATTGTTTATAAGAGGAGAAGAAGGTACTGCTTCCTCTAGATGAGACCATTTCATAAAAGAAAATCAACTACGTTGCAAGTTTCTCTAAAACAATATAAATAAAAACATATTAACCTCAACACATTTTTTATAACTTTCCATCCTCCCCAGGTTGATTTGTGCAAATCAATCAGGTTTTCTTAAAGAAAACAGTATTATTGAGAATGTTCTACTTACTCAGGAGTTGATTACAGATACTAGGACGTGAGGTAAGCCTACCAATGTAGTCTTCAAGCTTGACATGTCAAAAGCTTATGACAGCGTTTATTTGTTTATCTTGATGAATGTTCTGAGAAAAATATGCTTCTCAAATAGCTTTGGAGATATAGTTTGGAGGTTGATTTTCAGCAACTTGTTTTCTGTACTGATTAATGGACAATCTTATGATTTTTTTCATTCCATAAGAGGAGTAAAACATCAGTATCCTCTGTCTTCTGTTCTATATATTCTATCTGTAGAAGCCCTATCTAGACTCCTTAATTCTCTATTTGAAGATGTGCAATATGTAGGTTACAGACTACCTAAGTGGAGTGCTAATATTATATTCTAGCATATGCAGATGATACACTGACAAAGACTCTTAAGAATAGAAGTTGACATGTAATAACTCGGAAATGAGGGGTAAATAGGTAATTTGACCTTATTATTAATATTACTTAAGAGAATTTAAAAGGAGTGGGTCACACCCATTCTCTTGTTCAATTGTTTTCACGTTCAATTACAGAGAAGTAGAATATTAGGATTTTTTCATCCCTTTATTTCTTGAAAGAAAAATAAGAAAGTTATGATGAAATTTGGTAGAGTTGAAAGGCAAAAATAGAGATTTTGAAACACTTTGGTTGCTGTCAAGTACAGGTAACGACCTCAATTTGCCTGGTAGTGGTATGCATATATATGTGTATGTGTTGAGATTTTCATAAAGTTATTAGAACCCCATTCTTCTAATGATCAGCTAATTATTGAAAGATGATAATAATTTTGCAATGATGAGTAATTAATGGGGCTAGACTTGTGATAGCGGGTTTGAAGTTTGTCACGAGAAAGGCCATTTATGCTACTGACACAACACTGCTCCACTACTTTTAATTAGGTAACTTATGAATAGTTAGTTATTATTATAACAAAGAGAGAGATCGAGATATGCCATAATAGTATTTGTGAAATGTGATATTAGAATGTAAAATAGCAGTGGTGCTATTAACCTTAAAACAACACTACTTTGGCCTATGTTTTGTAAGATTTGTTTTCCATTATCTAAAAGTATGTGTTTGACATTAAATTGGGTAAATATTTTGATAGTTGGACGGAGCGTAAACATCGATTTTGACTTACTCTAGAAATTAAAAAGGGTGTTCATCTAAGGGGTTTTTATAATTCTAAATCTGATTTTGTGTAATTTAAGGTGATTCGGGGACTCAAGGCAGCTCCTGTTTGTTGAAAAGAGTGCTTTACTGATGAATTCTAAGTAAGTGAGACTTTAAATTTTGATTCTTATTTTCAAACGTGCTTTATAAAAAATATATATATTTCTTCCTAGTCCATGTGTTGGGAAAAGCATAAACTTAGTAGAATCGGTGCTCTTTGACTAGCTGTGGATATGTATCTTGTAAAGTGTACTGAGAATTATTTAGTGGTAATATATGAGGTGACGTTGGGGTGTTGAATATATTTTCTTTGATGTCGTTATAGTGTCTATGGGCATACATAACTGTCGTAATATGTTAGGGGCAGACTTAATTTGCCGGATTATGTTAGAAGCCTTGTGCACGCTGCCATAGTAAACTTTTGGGCCATTATATATGTTGTCATGGGCTTGTTGGGGTGTTAGGACAATCACTTTCATTGTCTTTTATGATAAGCCATAAGAGATGATTGAATTGAGATACATAGTGACTTTTCAAACCTTTGTTATGATCTTATTGAGCATTACATTATTAGAGAATTATGTGCATATTATTTATGCATTTGTTTTACCCTGTATTTTTCCAACACTTGTTCCAGGGGTATTAAAATAAAGAGTTGGGGATCTTACTTAGTTATATTATATATATAACCCACTCCTTACATACATGTATGCAGATACCATTACAGAAGGAGAGACTAGTGGCTGACGGTCTGTACGTGTGGATTCCATTGCTGAGGTGAGCCTTCGCATTATTCGTGGAGGCTGTCATTCAGATTTAGATCATTTTAGATTATATTTTTCATTGGGTTTGCATGCTTAAAAGTTGAACTCATGTAACTTCATTTAGATGTTTAATGGTCTTAGTGTGGGATTTAGGATAAAGATTTATTATCTAAGCTATTGTTGTTTTCATAAACTATACACGATATGTGGTTGGATAATTACTTTGCGTTAATGGTTACTTCATGCATCTGGAGTTGTATATGTTTTGTCCGGGGTTCAAGGATATCGTGAATGTAGGAAAATATTGGTTCTCCCAGCAAGTGATGTTATAGGGTACCAATCATGCCTAAGAGTTATTTTCGGACGTGACAAAGTTAGTATCAAAGCCTATGCTTTAGGTACCAATTCATGGAGCATTAATTAGTAGATTCTTATTCATGGATATGTAGGCACCCCTACCTATGAACTTGAAGATAAGGAACATATAGGATGTTTTCCCTTTTTTCATTCATTATTAGTGCATTGAGTTTAATTTAGCCTAACCTTGAAATATTGTTTGCAGGTGGTTACGAGACATGGTTCTTCCTTCACTAATCGATCTAATGCACTTGCTGGACATGGTGTTGTAGAGGATTCTACCCGTAGTGGTGGCCGAGTTAGGTCTCATCCAACTGGGCCTCAAACTAAGATGTAGACTAGTCCTCACCCTAGAGTTGGAAGTAGGGGCCAGCCTCAAGTTGTGGCTCCTACGTATGTACAAGACTAGCTTGATCGAGATACTCAAGCTGCAGTGCCAATTGTTGTACATACTGTTGCATTGCCGCAGATATTGTGGTAAAAATTTTAAATGTACTTGAGGCATTGCTGCCTTATAAGGGCCGAGCTCCAGCTCCTTAGGCTACTTCGCAATCTCAGGCACAAGTTTAGTTGAATCTTACGACTTCTAGATATCTCAACTAGTTGATCATTCAATTCTAGCTGTGGCGAAACTGAAGGATCTTTAGAATTTCATGGATCTTAATCCATAGGAGATTGATGCTACAACATCTTTTATTGAACCTCAAAAGTTTATAGATCTCTAAGTTCAGTAGAATTTACCACTTTTCAGCTCTCAAGGTCTCCTAAGGCATGGTAGGCTTCAATTTAGAGGGGAAGACAAGAAGGGCTACCACAAATCACCTGGTCAGAGTTTTCAACCATCTTTATGGACAAATTTATTCCATTGAGCAAATAAGATGACATGAGATTCTTGTTTAATGAGCTATGATAGGGATATGTGTCAGTTATTGAGTATGAAGCTAAGTTCACTGAATCGTTAAGGTTTGTTCCATTTTTTGTTGCAAAGTAGAAAGAGAAAGTAAGATGATTTATGAATGGACTTGAGGCTCATTATCCTGGTCCAGTGATATAGGATGCGTGTATTGGACCCTATGACAAGGTGGTTGACACTACTATCTATTCTAAGTCCTGTTATGAGATGGAAACAATTAATTATGAAAACAGAAAGACACATAACTCAGGAGGTTTTACTGGTACTCCATCTGCAAGCAAGAGTGGTTTTCATCATGGATCATCTAGACCTACGTAGTCAGATTCAATGGGCTAATCTTAAAGGAATAATTATCTAGCTAGACTGGTTCATCAGTAGTAGATACAGAGAAAGGGTAGAGGTTTCTTTTAATATGAGTAGCATATGAAATGCTCCAATTATGGTAGGAATAATAGTGGGCATTGTTTTTGAGTTGTTGGTCCTTGTTTTACTTGTGGTGAAAGAGGGCACATTGCTAAGGTTTATCCAAAGAAAGATTATAGGTCTAGGCAAACTACTACTCAGTTGTAGAGAGATGTTGTAGGTACTCATGCTCACATTTTACTAGCTAGGATAGCTCTATAAGGTGCTCTTAGGTAGGGTTAATAGGGTGCTCAAACAGTAGGTAGACTATCGAGATTCTTTGTTATGGCTAGACAGGACATGGAGGCATCTAGTTTAGTAGTCATAGGTATTATCACGATAAATTGTCATGTTGCATGTTCTCTTATTGATCCTAGTTCTACATACTAATATATGTATAAATCTTTTTCTTTATTCTTAGAAAGAAAGATTAAGACTCTAGTTGAGCCATATATTATGATGATTCTAGTGGAGAGACCTTATCAATGGATAGAGTTTATAGAGATATGTGATATCTATTCAGGGTTAGGACACCATTTTTGATCTATTTGTGTTGCCAATGACTGACTTTAATGTGATTATAAATATGGATTGGTTTGCATCATGTTACGCTTTAGTTGATTGTTATGCTAAGCTTATATGCTTTGATATTTTTAGAGAAACACCTTTTGTGTGGAAAGGTATGACTCATGTGACTCATGAAAAGATACTATCTTATGTAAAAGCGCGTTAAATAATTAATCATGGGTGGTTGGGTCTCATTGCTACAATTCATGACACTTGAGCAGAGGACGTTTCTATTAACAATCTTCTTTTTGTTTGGGAGTTTATTGACATGTTTCCAAATCATTTTCCTAGGCTACCTCCGATGAGAGAAATTAAGTTCACTCAACCAATTTGTATTCCAACTTACTATATAGCTCCTACTGAGTTGAGAGAATTAAAGGTTCAAACCAAGGAGTAACTTGATAAGGGATTCATCAAGCCTAGTGTGTATAGTGGGGTGTACCTATGTTATTTGTGAAAAAGAAAGATAACACGATGAGAATGTACATTGACAATAGGCATTTGAAAAAGGAAACAACCAAGAACAAATATACTTTGCCTCCTATTGATGATCTATTGGATCAGTTACAAGGTGATACTCACGTTTTTAAAATTGACTTGAGATCAGGTTATCATCAGTTAAAAATCAAGGCCGAAGATATCACTAATACAACTTTTCAAACCAGCTATGAGCATTTTAAATTTTTAGTGATGCCTTTTAGACTGACTAATACACCTGCAGCATTTATGGACCTCATGAATATGATATTCAAGCAATACTTAGACCATTTTCTTTTGTGTTAATTAATGACATTTTGGTTTACTCTTGAAGTGAGGCAAAATATGGACAACACTTGAGAGATGTTCTACAGACACTTAGAGAACAAAATCGTTATGCCAGGTTCTCCAAGTGTAAGTTTTTGTTGGGCATGGTTTCCATTTTGGGGAAGGTGGTATCAACAGATGGAATTCATGTTGATCCAAGAAATATTGAAGCAGTTTGTGTCAAGACCCAAAAAAGAGGGTTAAGATGGCACTTGTCGAGGCATACCTTGACAAGTAAGCCTATCACCCAAGCTGATACAAAAAAAGGAAAAGACAAAAAATCCCAAGGTAAGTCTTCTAGAACAAAGCCAAACCATATAAGTAATCATAATAATGCAGAAAGAACTTATTTAAAATACCAATTATGCCCAAAACGAGGTGTCAATAGGGTAAGAACTACTAATACAATCCAAGAGTCAAATACATCAAAAAAATAACCACAAATAAATAATATCCATCTCCGAATAATAATAAAGACATAACTACTATACAAAGATTGAGGTGAACTTCGGATGCATGAATGTCGAACCGCTACCTTGGAAGCTTCAATAATTGCACGAATCAATCAGGCTAAGTCACACTCGAGCTAGAACCTGCACCTAAAGGGCTCAGTAGGACTTGTACTCAGTAGGTATCATAGGCCGACCAAGCAAAGTAGTAAATAAAGCATATAAAATATACACTAAGGGCACATCACCTACAATCAAAAAATGTCCCAGAACGGTAGCCCACACCGCTTGCACTAACAGTTCTAATATATCTCACATATATTAAATAAACACACCAAGGTACAGAACACAAGGATACATTATGTCATATAGAAATAGAACAACAGAGAACATGTAGATACAAGATCATCAAATTCAAGTAAAGAAAGGTAAGACAAATACATAGATGACAAGTCACTAAGGCAATACAACACAACATAAAAACAAAAAAGTATGTGCAATGTATGTGATGATGATGATGATGATGATGCACTAGCTCATCGCAGAACCTTCGGGATCGTCGCACAATCCCCGTATACACCGATGGAGCTAAAGCTTCCCGACATAGGACCCATGGAGTTTCGTCAATCCATATAAAATCCATATATCTTATATCTCTTTTTCGACACATCTCTCGAAAAGGGGTTTATAAGGTGTTACAATATCTCCTCCCCGGCACATCCCTCTGGGAGGGTTTTAAAAAGGTATTGCCAGTGTTTCTCAGATGTTGCCAAGGTGGTACCATATTTTATGAATGAGTATGATATGAGGATGTAATGCTCACAACCAATCACAATGAGTATTTCCACAAAGAACCACATGGTATATTTCCACAACCAACCAAAATGATACATTTCCACAACTACATGCATCCATATTTGCTCATTATTTTTGCATCATCCATGAATTTTCACAAGTATCATTTGCAATTAATGTATGAATATAACCAAAAAACACCAATGGTACCATAGTATAATCTTAACAACACATAAAATTATTCATATGTACTCAAGGCTATCAATATCACATAGGACCCCACACGGTCACAAACATCACATAATATCTCAATTTCGATAATTACATCATATATAAGCCACCACACAGGCACAACATATAGATATCCATTTTTCATGATTAGTTCTCACCCTTAACATGCATTTTGTACTATCATTTACTATTCAGCCCAGTCTGAAAGAGTTTAGCCATAACCTACCTCGAAAGCTGAAATCGGTCTGCTACACTTAAACCCACGATATGAATTTTCATGAACAATATGAACTCTACTAATAATATCGAATATGAAATCTACGTGTCAAGATAAAACCAATGACACCCATATTGACTACCTTTAGTTCGGGGTCAAAACGGACCCCCAAAATGAGTTTCCAAAAAAGAAGGGAAAAAA
Organism: Capsicum annuum; assembly: GCF_002878395.1. Lineage (NCBI taxonomy): Eukaryota > Viridiplantae > Streptophyta > Magnoliopsida > Solanales > Solanaceae > Capsicum > Capsicum annuum. Next base: position 236,590 of record NW_025845566.1, on the reverse strand, counting down.
TCGGAACATTACTTCAAAAATATGTTCCCCATATTTTTAGAAACCTCCAACTGAAAATCCAAGTTAAATTGAGTAATAAAAGGGGTTCAAATCGAAGAAAAACCATTTTTGAGCTTTACCAGGTAAAATCATTGAAATTCGGGTTAAAATCAAGAATCGAAGTTGTTTTGAATGTTAAATTGATGAAAACTAGTAATTATAAGATAAAAATATTATTCAAGTGAAAAGGAGTGAAATTTGGGTTTAAAATCATGCCCTAAGATTTCTGGGTTTTGAGGAAATTATCAAGAAATTACTGAGAATTCTTACCTTTAATCCATAATAAAATCATGAAAAAAGATGTTAATCTAGCTTCCCAAGCTCCCACAAGCTTCACTTTTAAGTTCCCAAACTATTTAGGGTTTAAATCTCAAGAGGTAAGATGAAAAATGACCAAAATGGACCCAAAGCTATTTATAAGTGCAAACAATCTGCACTAAAATAACCAAAAAAAGCATAGATTTTTTGTTAAAGTCCACTCCGGACTTCGACAGGGTTCTCAGAATTTGTTTGGAGTTTGATACATGAAAAAGAACTATGTAACTACACTAAATTCTACGTTCCAGAAATGATGGCTATATTAGATTTTCAAAAGAACATCATTTACACAAAGTTGAAGCCCGATATCCAAAATTATAATTTTTCAAATCAAGGATCGAAATGAGATTTAGAAGCCATAAAATCATACCAAATATGCTAACACCCTAAGGTCGACATTCCAGATTTGCAGATAGAGTTGATTTTTCCATCCAAGGTCATTTCGATCAAATATGGGTCCCACACTCATATTTTCAATTTTCTAACTTTTCGACCCATAGGTCAAAATGAGCTCGGGTGCACCGGGACCCGAATCAAAGATCTACCTCTCCTAAAAGTGATATTCTGAAGCTACTGACACAGCCTGTTCGGCCATCCATCATAGGGATCAAAAGATATCCACATAAGTCCAAAACAAGGCTCTCGAAGCTATCAAAAACCATAATATTGCATAAATGATACCAAAATGCATCAAAAATTATGAAAATCACTCTTAAAACCCGAAATATCATATTCCAACTACAGGGAGGGGTAAAATAGTTAAATCACACAAAATAAAAATTTTTATATATTTCATCAAATTTTTTAGGTCGTTACAATTTGAGATTGGCCTCACTCTAGAATTGTTATAGAGCTACATAGCTTCTTGGGTCTAGCTAATTATTATAAGAGGTTTATAAAGGGCTTATCGAAGGTAGCTGCTCTATTTATATGCTTAACTCAAAAAGGTGTGGTTTATCTATGGTCAGATTAATGTGAATAAAGTTTTTCAAAAATTAAAGATGGCAATGATTTTGGCTCTAATTTTGTCCTTATACCTATCGTTGAGGATGATTTCATAATTTTTTGTGATGCGTCTCGCATTGGGTTGGGTTGTATTTTAATGCAGAATGGTAAAGTGGTGGCATATGCTTCTTGACAGCTAAAGGTTTGTGAGAATAATTATCTAACTCACGACTTGGAATTGGTTGTAGTTGTATTTGCACTTAAGATTTGACACCATTATCTCTATAGTGAGATAATGACAGTGGTTAGAGTTACTTAAAGATTATGATCTCACTATCTCGTATCAGGGAAATCAAATATAGTAGAGATGTTTTAAGTAGGAAGTCTATAGGTTGTTTGGCATGATCGGCTGCCAAATAAAGACCTATGGTTATGGATATTCATTCTTTAGCAAATCATGGAGTTCAAATTAATCACACGGTGCCTGGAAAATTACTTGTAGTTATAGTGGTTTAGTCAACCTTAGTTGGGAAAGTTAAGACTTACCAATATGATGATCCCTACCTTAGGTAGGATTCTAGATCGAGTGCAGAATGGATGTGTTAAGTCTTTCGCTATTGATGGTGAAGGTGTTCTACATCTACATCGGAGATTGCGTGTTCCCATTGTGGGTGATATGAGGCAGCGGATTCTTAAATAGGCTCATAGATCGCGATACTCTATCCATCCTAGTGCTATAAAAATGTATCAAAATATGTGTGGGTTGTACAAGTGGAAAGGTATGAAGGTTGACATTTTAAAACATGTTACTAGTTGTTTCAATTATTAGCAATCAAATATTAACATTAAAAACCTGGTGGAATAATGCAAAAATTAACTATCCCAAAGTGAAAATGGGATAAAATTGCTATGGATTTTGTTGTTGGGTCGTAAAATACCTTCAGGAAGCATGACGTTGTTTGGGTTATAGTGGATAGATATACAAAATTTGCCCATTTCATACCTGTTTGGGTTTCTTATAGTGCAAAATAGTTGGCAAAAATTTACCATTGAGAGACAGCTTGACTTCGTGGCGTGCCTATTCCAATCATATTTGATCGAGGTGTATAGTTCTCTACTGACATCAGGATATATTTTCAAAATTCATTAGGTTTGCAAGGTGAGTTGAGTACAACTTTTCATCTACAGGTCGATAGGTCGTCTGAATGAATAATTCAGATCTTGGAGGACATGCTTAGATCTTGCGCCAATGATTTTTTTTGGACATTGGAATTACCAGTTTTCTTTGGTAAAGTTTTCTTATAACAATAGCTACCGAAAAAGAATTCAAATGGCACCACATAAGTCTCTATATGTCGCAAGTGTCGTTCATAAGTTGGCTGGTTCAAGCATGGCAAAGCACAGTTAATAGGTACAAATTTAGTTTAGCAAGTATTGGAGAAGGTTACAGTGATATGGGACCGACTTAATACATCATAAAGCTAGCAAAAGTCCTATAGAGAGAAGAGGGTCCGTGATTTGGAGTTTGCAAAGAGGGAAAAAGTTTTCTTGAAAGATTCTCCCATGAAATTAATTATGAGATTTTCCTGGAAAGGTAAGCTAAGTCCTAGATACATTAGTCCTTAAGAGATTTTATATCAAATTGGATTAGTGGAATATAGGCTAGCTTTACCTCTGAGATTGTTTGTAGTTTATCCTGTGTTTTACGTGTTGATGCTTAGATGATAGGTTCATTATGATAGTCATAAAATCCATCCAGCGGATGTAGGCTTGATTAGAATCTGACTTATGAGGAAAGCCTGATAGCTATTCTTAATAGGAAAGTGCGGCAATTGAGATAAAATAAGATAGCTTCAGTCAGAGTATTATGGAAAAATCATCAAACTGGGGAGGCTACTTGGGAGTTAGAGGTAGAGATGCAGGTCAGATATCCTAACTTATTTGACACTTTAGGTATGATTCAATACTCATTTGAGGATGACCGTTATTTTAAATGGGGAATAAAACATTACATATATTTTAATGAGGGGTAAATAAGTAATTTTGATATATTATTAATATTAATTAAGGGAATTCAAAAGGAGTGGGCCACACCTACTCTCTTTTTTAGTTATTTTAACATTCAGTTACAAAAAAGTAGAATATTAGGGATTTTTAATCCATTTATTGTTTGAAAGAAAAACAAGAAACTAGTTGATATTTGGGAGAGTTGAAAGTGGAAAATAGAGATTTTGAACCACTTTTGTTGCTATCAACTTAAGGTAACTACCTTAGTTTTCTTGGTAGGGGTATGCATATATATGTTTAGTTTTCCTGGTAGTGGTATGCATATATATATATATATAGATATATATATATAGATATATATATATATATATATGTTTATGTGTTGAAATTTTCATAAAGTGATTATAACCCAATTCTTCTAATGATTAGCTAATGACTGAAGGATGATAATGATTCTTCAATTATTAGTTAATGGGTCTAGACATGTAATATTGGGTTTAAAGTTTGTGATGAGAAAGGTCATTTATGCTACCGATACAACATTGCTCTAGTACTTGTAATTAGGGGACTTATGAATAATTGGTTATTTTGATAACAAAGAGAGAAATATGTGTCATTATAGTTTTTGTGGAAACTGATATTAGAATGTAAAATGACAGTGGTGATTTTAACCTTAGAAATAACATGACTTTGGCCTATTTTTTTATACAATTTGTTTTCCATTTTCTAAAAGTATGAGTTTGACATTAAATTGGGAAAATATTTCGAAAGTTAGACTGAGAGTAAACTTTAATTTTCACTTAATCTAGAAATTAAAAAGGGTGTTCATCTAAGGGGTTTTGATCATTCTTAATGTGATTTGGTGTAGTTTAAGGTGATTCGGGGACTCAAGGCAACTCATGTTTGTTAGAAAGAGTGCTTTTGTGGTGAATTCCAGGTAAGTCTTTGATTCTTGATTTTCAAACTGCCTTATGCAAAAATGGATTTTTCTGCCTCGTCTATATATTGGGACAAGCATGATTTTTATAGAATTGGCTCATTGACTAGTTGTGGATATGTATCTTGTGAGGTGAACAGTAAATTATTTGTTGGTAATATGTTAGGTGATGTTGGGGCGTTGAATATATTTTCTTCGCTGTCGTTATTGTCTCAAGGGGCTTACATAGCTGTCGAAATATGTTTGGGACATACTTATACTGGTGTAATATGTTAGGAGCCCTGTACATGCTTCCATAATAGACTTTGGGGGCATTATATATGATGTCGTAGGCTTGTCGGGGTGTTAGGATGATCACCTTCACTATTTTTTTTACAAGCCGTGAGAGATGATTGAGTTGAGATAGATAATGACTTTTTGAACCGTCCTTTGGATTACACTGTAAGAGATATTGTGTGCATATTATTTATGTACTTGTTGTGCCCTGTATTTTTGTCACTTGTTATAGGTATATCAAAGTAGTGAGTCCAGGATGTTATTAGATTATATTTATATATAAGTCACTCCTTACTTAGCAGATACTGTTTTGGAAGGAGAGACTAGTGGCTAATGGTGTCTACATGTAGATTCCATTGCTGAGGTGAGCCTTCACATTGTTCGTAGAGGCTATCATTCATAGTTAGATCATTTTGATTATATTTTTTTCATTGGGTTTGTTTGCCTAAAAGTTGAACTTATGTAACTCTGTTTAGATACTCTAGTCTTAGTGTGAGATTTGGGGCTAGAGATTTATCATCTAAGTTATTATTTTTTCATAAATCGTATATGATATTTGGTTGGATAATTACTTTGTATTAATGGTTACTGATAACGCTCAAACAACACCTCTCGAATGAGAATGTAAGCGATCATTGTCAATATAAAATGAAACTAGGTTTGGGTCGAATCCCACAGGGAATATGGCGTGAACGTAAGTCATTTGCAATTTAATCAGCTGATACTTGGATGTTTCCAGAAAAGGGAGTTTTTAGTTTAACAAGTAATTGTTGGTTACTTTAGATTCAGTGTTCATAATCAAAAGTTTATAAAAAAAAATCAGAATTATGTTCACTAGGGCTTTTGGTACTTAACATATGCTACTAGTGGTTCAAGATTCTCACGGTAGGTAGGACAACAAGTTATCTTTACCGAACTTATGCCTAAATGTCTCTCCACCTACCTAAGCATTTAATTACCTAATCCTCTCAAACTTAGGAAATTTATATTCACTGCCTAGATTTTACCTCAGGTTAATCAACCTTGTTACAGTGCGCTGATTATTAAATGGAATATTTCCAAGTCCCTATTGATAATTCATTTCCTACTATATTGATTTCTTTATCAAGCAAATCAAAGTAGGTGGTATCTATTTTTTGCAATCAACACACAATAATTAAAACATCAGAATCATCAAGGAGTCCTACCACCTTTCGAATCTTGAACAATCAAAACCTTATCAAGACCTAACCCTAGATTTCATAATTCAGATTAAAGAAATTTAGCCGGTCATGACATAATAATCAAAACACCTAGATGAATTCATGCTTTAAAATATTAACTTACCACAAGATGAATAGAAACTAGAGATTCTCAGATTAACCTCCAAAGGAAATCACAAAATAATGAATATAATCTATTCAAAGTAATTGCTTTCTCAAGCCAAGAAGTTAAAGAGAAAAAGAATCAAAATATATTGCTCAAAACTAAAGGTCCAGAACTCCTAAGAAAACCCTAAACAAGGCTTTAAATTGTTCACCCTAATTGTGGAAACAAAATAATAAAATTCAAAAATTCTTCGGATTCGGTGATGCCATTTGTGATAGCCTATCAGGAGGCTGATGACTTATCAAAAATTTCGCCAGCTTTCTTTTTTCTTTTGGTGCTTGCTGCCTACCACTGATGACAAAAAGTAATGCCCTATAAGCTCCTTGATGACCTATCACAAAATGTCGTTAAGTCTCTTCTTCAGTTCTCATGTGCTGCCTTAGGTTGACGGCATTCTTGACGGCTTATCAGATCCTTGATGACCTATCACAAAATTTCATCACAGCTTTCAATCTTAGGCCAATTCTCTATCTATGGCTGACGATGAATCTGATAGCTTATCACAAGGCTGACGACTTATCAGAAATATCGTCAACCACACTTTTGCCTCTATCTACTTCTGATTTCAACTCCTTTGCTTCCATTCTTGTTGGTTCTCTATCATATTATCTTCTACTGCAAAATCAAACATAAACCAATCAAAAATGAAAAAAAGTTGCTTAAGACTTCACAATTATTCTTAGTTAAAAGACTCAAATGTGTTAGAATTAGCTCACACATCAACACCCTCAACTTAAAACAATTGCTTGTCCTCAAGAAACTCAACACAACTAAGAGAATACAAGGCACATTTGTCAGTCAATCATCCATATTATCTCAAAAACCTCTCACCATCTCCTAGGTTAGTCATTTCAAGTACAATAAAGAACACCAATGCAACACACAGATATAACTCTATGACATTAATTCAGCTACATTAACCATTCATATACCAATATTAAACTCTCTAAACAAGTTAGTACTTAGCAACATATCTGGTGTGCCTTCACAACAAAGTTCCAATCTATGTATGCCAACTACCATAGGCTTGCCCTATTTTCATTACCCCGATCTTCAGATCGGTCAGCTAGGATCACTATAGGACTTCTCTTACGCTTGTAATGTAGGCTAGGGATAGTATGATACTTGATGGTATTTAAAGTGACTAAGCCTCCTTGACACAACACTAGCTTTCTGAGGTTTCACTCATTATTCTTTTCCGCTCTTCTCTTTTTTTTATCACATTTATTTAGGATGGGTGCAACCTTTTCTCAATTACTTAATCTTTTTCACAATTTTTCTTTTTCTTTCTATTTTCCTTTGCACCCAGCTTTTTATTCTTTTCTTTTATGCTACCTTTTATCATAGTCATTCTATATCACACACCTCTATGGCAGCCACCCTCAACTTAGGCCATTTGCCTAAGTCAAGGTGTAAAGTGTCCAAGGAGGACTAGGGCCAAAACAGGTTCATTTTGATCTAAATGGGAAGGTGATAGGTGTCATAAAAAGAAATAGGCTAATTAGGTTCAAAACAGGGATCAAGAGATATAGGTTATTTAGGCTAAAGTGAGCTAATATCAAAATGGCCTATGATCCTTTCCTAACCCCTATCCTTCAACCTAGGTAAGACTAACCGGGAAAGTTTTGGTTTCAGTACACTGAGGGAACTAAGTAGTTGTTCACACACACACGACACACAAGTATATCACAAGTTACGACTCATTCAGTTCATGCCACTGTTTAGCAATGATAATTATGTTACTAGAACTAATGCTCTACAAAGATGCACGATGGTCACACTTAAATGCAAATCATTCAGTTTAAAGTAGTCAACCACTTGAAGTGGTGTACAAAAATCACAAAAACAATTCAACTACTTCAAGTACGAGTATTTCTCCTAGTTGACTACAAAATTTTACAACAAATTTACCCTATACCCTCAACTTAAAATCAAAGAAACTCTAAACTTAGGGTTAGAGTCTACTTGGAATGGATCAATCCTTGGGGTTATGCGTTGCCTCCCATGCAACACCTGATTTAACATCGCGGCACGATTCAGTTATCTCGATTACTTTAGACTTCATCGAGACAAATAGTAATAATACTTTTCATTGATTCTTTCGGACCAATGTAAAGCTTGACTCGTTGCCCATTCACCTTGAAGATGATGCCGTCTATATTTTCAAGTTCTAATACTATAGATGAGTAGACTTGACTAACTCTAAATAGGCCTAACCACTTAGATTTAAGCTTACCTGGGAACAGTTTACGTCTAGAATTGAGCAGAAGCACCAAATCACCCTTTTGAAAGTCTCGTTTCTCTATCCTCCAATCATGGTACTTTTTCATCATTTGTTTATATAGGTCCGCTTATTCATATGCCCTGAGATGAAACTCATCCATCTCATTCAGTTGTCCTAGTCTCAGCTTTACTGCCTCCTTCCAACTCAAATTCAGCATTTTGAGTGCCCATAAGGCCTTGTGCTCCAGCTCTATTGGTAGGTGGCAATCTTTTCCATTGACCAGCTGAAATGGTGACATGCCAATGTGTGTCTTGAAAGCAGTCTGATATTCCCACAAGGCATCATCAATCTTTTGAGACCAATCTTTTCGGCCAGCATTCACTGTTTTTGCTAGGATGGGTTTAATCTCTCGATTTGACACCTCTACTTCCCCACTAGTTTATGGGTGATATAGAGTGGCTAATCTATGTCGTTTCACCCCATATTTTGCTAAGGCTGATCGAAACACTTTGTTTCAAAAAAGAGATCCTCCATCGCTTATAATAGTGTGTGGTACTCCAAAGCGAGAGAAGATATTCTTTTTGAGAAAAGCAACAACTCTTTTTCCTTTATTGTCAGCCAAGGAAACAACTTCAACCTATTTTGAGACATAGTCGACAACAACCAAAGCGTACTTCATCCCATACGAGCTTACAAAAGGGCCCATTAAATCGACGCCCTATACATCAAATAATTCTACTTCAAGCATCTTAGTCAAAGGCATCTTATGCCTTGTGGAGATTGAACCTACCTCTGACATTGGTCACATTTAAGCACAAACTCATGGGCATCATTGAAAAATATTGTCCAATAGTAACCACTCTACAAAACCTTCCTAGACGTTCGATCACCTGTATGGTGACCTCCAACTGAGAAAGCATGACATGCTTCTAATATGCACAATACATCCACTTTTGGCACGCATTTCCTTATTATGTTATCCGCACATCACTGAAAAGATATGGCTCATCCCAGAAGTAATGTGTCCCATCATGAAAGAATTTATTTCTTTGATGGAAAGAAACATTTTCTAGGATGACCTCACTCAAAACATAATTTGCATAATGAGCATACCAAGGCAATTTTTCTACAGCAGCAGCCAAGATCTCCTCATCCGGGAGTGTATCATTTATCTCTATTTCATCACTAATTACCTATTCACCTTCCATTCTAGACAGATGATCTATAACTTAGTTTTCACTACCTTTCCTAGCTTTGACCGCAAAGTCAAATTTTATAGCAGCAGGATCTATCTATTCTGCCTTGGTTTTGCATCCTTCTTCGCTATCAAATAACTCAAGGCTGCGTGGTCAGTGTAGACCACGACTTTGGTTCCAAGCAAATAAGCCCTGAACTTCTCAAAAGCATACACTACCGCCAAAAGTTCCTGCTCAGTGATGGTGTAATTCTTTTGCGCTCTACTCAGTGCTTTGGTTGCATAATATATCAGATAAAATAGTTTGTCCCTCTTTTGTCCCAATACAGCTCTAAGGGCAACACCGCTTGTATCACATATGATCTCAAATAGTTTTTGACCAGTCTGGTGCAACAACAATAGAGGCCTCAACTATCTTCTTTTTAAGGTATTCAAATGCCTTTAAGCACTCATCATCGAAGGAAAATTTCACTTCTTTTTCCAAAAGTTTGCAAAGTGGATTTGCAACCTTCGAAAAATCTTTTATAAATCTCCGATAAAAGCCAGCATGTCCAGGAAAACTACACACTTCCTTTACTGAAATTGGAGGTAGTAGTTTTTCAATAACTTCAACCTTTGCTCGATCAACTTCTATCCCTTTTTCTAAAATTTTATGGCCGAGAACGATGCCCTCTTATACTATAAAATGGCATATTTCCCAGTTAAGAACCAAATTGAATTCAACACATCATTGCAAGGCTATACTCAGGTTTGCTAAATATATCTCAAATGAATCTTTTGCCAAAGAAAAATCATCCATGAATACCTCTATGGTGTCCTCTACCATATCTAAGAAGATAGACATCATACACCGTTGAAAAGTGGTGGGTGCATTTCATAGCTCAAATGGTATCCTCTTAAATGCAAAGGTGCCATATGGATATGTGAATGTCGTCTTCTCCTGATCTTCAGGAGCAATATAGATTTGGTTGTATCTTGAATACCCATCCAAGAAGTAATATCACCCCCTTCCAGCATCGATTATGCATTTTGTCTATAAAGGGCATCGGGAAGTGGTGTTTCAGAGTCCATGAATTCAGCTTGTGGTAGTCCATGAAAACTCTCCACCCAGTCACAGGCCTGGGTGGAATCAACTCATTTCTTTCATTTGTAACAATAGTCATGCCCCCTTTTTTGGTCACGCATTGAACTGGGTTCACCCATTTACTGTCAAAATAGGGTAAACCACTGCTGGATCTAACTACTTAATAATCTCTTTCTTAACCACCTCTTGTATTGGTGGGTTAAGACGACGTTGATAGTCTATGGTTGGAATACAATCTTTCTCAAGTTGAATCTTACGCATACAGATACCAGGGGGAATGCCAATAATATCTGCGATGGTCCATCCTATAGCTCTCTTGTGCCCCTGAAGTACTGAAATAAGTGTGTTTACCTATTTCTCACCCAAATCATCCGCAATAATAATAGGTAGCGTGTTCCCATTGTGTAAAAATATGTACCAAAAGTGCCCTGGTAGTTCTTTCAATTCCAACATCGGTGGCTTCTTAATAGATGGCTTGGTTGGTGGTGTTGGTTGATTAGTAAGGTCAAGGTCTAGATTTTTAGGGGCATAAGGATATGAACCCATTCCTGCCAAAGTACGAACAGTCTCTTCATACTCCCCGATGTCTTCACTATCAAAATTCTTCATAACTGTGGCCAAAGGTTCGGCAACAAATTGCTCAACTATTAACACCTCCTGTTCATCCTCATAATACACATCAACTATTGAGAACACACTTATTTCTTCATGCTGCTTCATTGATTTACACACATCAAATCGTACCACTTCATCATTCATCCTGAATAAGAGCTCATTCACTTTTAATCAATTAACACGCTTCTGATTGCGAGGAAAAGTCGACCCAAGATTATGGGCACCTCGAAGTCCTCCTTGTAATCTAGAATGATGAAGTCTGTAGAGAATATGAAGTTGGATACGTTTACCAACACATCATACAAAATGCTAACAGGTCGCTCTTCTAACCTATCCGCCATCACGAGTCGCATATTGGTGGGTGTGGGATTTCCCAGTCCCAAATTTCTATAAACACATAGTGGCATCAAATTAATTCTTTCTCCCCAATCACATAATGCATTGGCGAATTTCATAGTCCCAATTGTGCAGGGAATAGTTAATGTGCCAGGGTTTGGCTTCTTCTACACCAAGGTCCTTGTAGAAACAGCGCTATAATGATGTCCAATTCATAGCTCACCACTCTTTTCTTAGTTACAAGGTCCTTCATGAATTTTGTGTATCCTGGCATTTGCTCAAGTGCCTCAACTAAAGGCACATTTATTGTCAATTTCTTGAGTACTGCTATGAATTTGTAGAATTTTGCATCATCAGTTTTCTTGCTCAATCGTTGAGGAAAGGAAGGTGGTGGTCTTGGGATAGTTTTCAGCACTACCTCCTTCTCCTTCTCCTTACTTCTTTCTGAAGCATCATCAGAATTATCTAGCTTTTCAGACTCCACTGGACTACTTTCTTTCAGTTTAATATCAACTACCTCATCAACTATAAGTTTAGCCACAAAAGGGCCAGGTAATATCTTACCACTTCTAGTGGTAATAACCATGCATGAGCCATCATTCTACGAATTCTGGACAGTATTACTTGGTAACATTCCGCTCTTTCTCTGGATGAATGCTGCGGAGAGTTAGCTCATCTGCTGCTTCAACTATTTGATTATGGTAGAGTGCGAGTGCACCAACTAACTGATGGATGTCAGATCGGTCTTCATAGTGGTTACACTAGAGTTGGTCGCCTCTACTTCCTTCAATAACTTAGCCATCATGTCCTCCATGAACATCTTTTTAGCACTTATTGAAGCAGCCTCATAATTTCCAGGAGGAATATATAGCCCGCTCCTATCATTGTTATTTCTCTAATTTCCCTGCACCCTATCTTTATAACCAGGCTTATCATAAAAGTTCTGACTTTGATTCCCTTGACTATTACCTTGAAAACCCCCTTTATTATTAACATAGTTAGCCTTTTTCATATGCATCAGCCTCAATCCTATCCTAAGATCCTACAACTTTTACCTTTTCAATCTTCTTTGATAGCAAATGCTTGGTTAGCAAGTCCATCTAGGTTTTAAGGTGAGCCATGTCTTTGTCACGCTCCTCTTCTCTTCTGTGTTGTTCCCCAGTAATACCCATAGAAGCAGTGGGGCTGGCCACCATAAAGTCTCTGGTATGCTATGCCCAACTCTGTTTGGTCATTCTGTCCAGCATATATGAAGCCTCTGGGAATGTATGATCAACAAACGAACCACCAGCAGTGTTGTCTACAATTGGCTTTGTAATAGAGTTAAGAGCCCTGTACAAAGTGTCCATCAAATATATGTCCATCATGTTGTGGTTCGAATACTGTGTCAGCTTCTTCTTAAATCTTTCCTAGGTTTCAGCCAAGGCTTCAGTTAGGAGCTGCCTAAAGTTGTTGATCTCGTCCCTTAACTGTACCCTCCTGGAAGGCAGAAAGAACCTTTCTAGGAAAGCTCATTTCAACTGCCTCCAGTTGGTTATAGAATCCGGTGTCAGCTCATTTAGCCACAAAGTTTCCTCCCCGGACAGAGACAAAGGGAACAATATCAATTGGATAGTATTTTGTCCCACTCCTGGGTTATCAAAACATTTACAGATGGTGACAAAATTCCCCAGATGCAGGTTTGGGTCATCCCTAGGAAGGCCACCAACAACCCCTTCAGATTAAGGAGTTGGATCATAGTACTATTAATGTTGAATTTAGCTTCAGGTGCCAATGGTGGAAGAATGATTGCACCCGTTTCACCTGCTCCGTCCATTCCATTATCAACATCATTGAGATCATACTGGACCGGCTGGTACTCTTGTCTTTCTCAAAACGGACGGTTCCTATTAAAATTACACCGTACTGGTGCAGCTTTCTGATCTGCATGCCTTGGATTACTAGGATTCAGGAACTCCTCGTCTCCTAAATCTTCGTCCTCAGGATTTTGATGTCGTGCTTATTGACCGACATTCTGCACATTCACCTGAGCTCTAGCTAAGGCTGCTAATCAGCCAGCCTCTTGTTGTTCTTCCATTCTTCCAATTCGTTGCGGTTCTGGATTAGGTGGTCATAATGGTTCACCGAAACTTCTGGTTCTTGGCATAAACTATAAAGATCCAGCAATAAACCAAAAAACAAATAAACGTAAAACAAGGAAACTTAACTAACAGTCAATTTGCGCACACAAACTTCAGTTTACAACCGTATACCCTGGTAATGACGTCATTTTTAATAACGCTCAAACTACACCTCTCTAATCAGAATGTAAGCGATCGTTGTCAATATAAAACCCAATTAGGTTGGGGTCGAATCCTATAGGGAATATGGTGTGAACGTAAGTTGTTTGTGATTTAATCAACTAATAGTTGGATGTTTCTAGAAAAGGTGGTTTTTAGTTTAACAAGTAATTATTGGTTACTTTATATTTAGTGTTCGTAATCAAGAGTTAATGAAAAAAACACCAGAATTATGTTCACTAGGGCTTTTGGTACTTGACCGATGCGACTAGTGGTTCAAGATTCTCACGGTAGGTAGGACAATAAGTTATCTTTATCGAAGTTATTCTTAAATGTCTCTCGACCTACCTAAGTATTTAATTACCTAATCCTCTAAGACTTAGGGAATTTATATTCACTGCCCAGATTTTACCTCAGGTTAACCAATATTGTTACAATGCTGATTATTAAACGGAGTATTTCCAAGTTCCTATTGATAATTCATTTCCTACTATATTTGATTTCTTTCTCAAGCAAATCAAAGCAGGTGGTATCTATTTTTTTCAACCAATGGACAATAATTAGAACATCAGAATCATCAAGGAGTCCTACCATCTTTCGAATCTTGAACACTCAACACCTTATCAAGACCTAACCCTAGATCCCATAATTCAGGTTAAAGGAATTTAGCCAATCATGACGTAATAATCGAAACACCTAGATGAATTCATGCTTTGAAAGATAAAATTACCATAAGATGAATAGAAACTAGAGATTCTTAAATTAACTCCCAAAGGAAATCCCAAAATAATAAATATAATCTCTTCAAAGTAATTGCTTTCTCAAGCCAAGAAGTTAAACAGAAAAAAATCAAAGTATAATGCTCAACACTCAAGGTCCGTAACTCCTAAGAAAACCCTAAACAAGACTTTAAATAGTTCAGCCTAATTATGGAAACAAAATAATAAAATTCATAAATTCTTCAGATTAGGTGACGCCATTTGTGATAGACTATTAGGAGGCTAGCGACTTATCACACATGTCATCATCTTCCTTTATGCTTTTGGTGTTTGCTGCCTACTGCTGATGACAAAAACTGACGCCCTATCAGCTCCTTGACGACCTATCACAAAATGTCGTCAAGTTTCTTCTTCAGTTCTCATGTGCTGCCTTAGTTTGACGGCATTCTTGATGGGTTATCAGATCCTTGACGACCTATCAAAAAATATCGTCATAGTTTTTAATCTTACGCCAATTCTCTGTCTATGGCTGACGATGAATCTGATATCTTATCACAAGGCTGACGACTTATCAGAAATGTTGTCAACCACACTTTTGCCTCTATCTACTTCTGATTTCAACTCCTTTGCTTCCATTGTTGTTGGTTCTCTATCTTATTAGCTTCTACTGCAAAATCAAACATAAACCAATCAAAAACGATAAAAGTTTCTTAAGACTTCGCAATTATTCTTAGTTAAAAGCCTCAAATGTGTTAGCATTAGCTCACATATCAGTTAGTTCATGCATTTGAAGTTGCATATGTTTTGTCCCGGGGTTCTTGGATATGGTGAATGTAGAAAAGTATGGATTCTCCCAGAAAATGATATTATAAGGAGCCAATCATGTCTAGGGGTTATTGTGGGACGTGACATGACATCTCTAAAAATAGGTAACCTTTATATTCAAATGACTTTGACAAATCAGTCATCCGAGAAATAAAATATTTGTCATGATGTACTGCATCTCATGAACTTCTACTATCACATTGTTATCTCTTTTCTTAACAATTTAAGAGATTTCTTCTAACATCACACATAGGTCGTTTGTTGTAAAAAGGAACATATTTGTAGTTTTGAATGACATAGTGAAATTAGTTCAGTATTTATGCACGGAGACAACATATAAAGTGGAGATAGAGGAGTAAAAAAGAAGTGAAATAACGAAGAAATATATTTCTGTCCAAAAAATGACTCCATCTCGTTATTTTTTTTCTTTTGTTTTTTTTCTCGTCTATATCCAGTTTATTTCCTTTCATATTTGCACAAATTTTTATCCCCTTTCTTCCCTTCATTCTCTAGCCCAATCTTCAATATTTGCATATGTTGTCATTTTGCATAAATACTGAGCCAATTTAACTATGTCATTCAAAACTACAAACATGTTCTTCTTTTTTCCAATAAATGACTTATGTGTGATGTTCGAAGAAAATTCTTAAATTGTTATGGAGATAGATAATTGTGTGATAGTAGAAGTTCGTGAGATGTAGTAGATCATGACAAAGAGTTTATTTCTTAGATGATTGATTTGTCAGAGTCATTTGAATCTAAAGGTTACTTTATTTTTAGAGATGTCAACTTCTATTTGTCAGAGTCATAAACTCTTCTCACATATACTCTTTGAAGAAAATTATGGCTATTTTACAAGTGTGTGAGCATTAATCAGGGAAATAAGTGAATAGAAATGAGAATTTGTTCTATCTCAATCAAAATACTTCTTCAGAGATTTCTCACTAAGTGTAATAGTGTATTGGTTTATTAAGAGGTTGTTTTCCTCTAAAATATCTAGGCTTTCCATTAACCAACAGCAAAAAAAAAGAAAAGAACAATAGTTAGACTTGATCAGTAAAGTAAACGGGAAAATTCAAACCTAGAAAGGAAAGTTGTTGTCCTATGGAGGTAAGGACATACTTCTCACTAGTCTGTTGCAATGTATTTACAGATATATATCCTATATGCTGTCATTCCCCCTAAATGAGTTATCGTGTAGCTTCATAGGATTTTGCAAAGTTCTTTTGACGTAATAATGAATATTTTGAATCATGAAAGGAGTTTAAGCTTTAGGCCAATGTTTGATGTTTCACAATTCATATATTCTAAGCTTTGGTGGAGGTTTAGGACACATAATAATGTATGATCCTATTTCTTTTAGAATAAATATTATAAGAAGAAGATTCCAACACTTGTCCGATTGGGAGGGGCTACTCAGATATGAAAACATATGTTTGCTAACCGGGAATACATGGAGCAGCATATGTCACGAGAACCAAGGGGTGGTACATCTAAAATTTCGTATGATATTGGGCTAATCTTGGTCGTTCATTCCTTCACCAGACATAGGTTAAGACTTGCCATCCATTGAATGAGATAAGGGACTCTAAGATAGAAGAGGGGTAGACCTTTGATGCTATGCAAGAATTAATCCCTGATAATGTTATTGAACACGTTAGATTGAAAATGTAGCATATTCATCAATGTAACTAGAGGGATAACCTTTATGGACATGGACTAGTACAAGTCAGTTTAAGTTAGAACTGCTTGGGACATGGTGATGAATAGAGAAGATAAAAGGGAAGATTTTAATCTCGTAAGGATGAAAGGTTTACCTTCAAATTTTCATTTCTTGGTTTGAAAATATTGAACAGTAAAATTCATGTGGCAGCTTTAATGCATTCTTTAAATCCTAATATCTCACGGACTTATAATTGTTGCTCAAGCCCTGAGATTGAGACTATTGAGCACCTTATTTTAAAAAGTATAACTGGCAACTAGGATTTAGGGGCACTATACTGGAGCAACTGATATTTAAGGTCCGTTGATTCAATTTAGGCACTCTATAAAAAACTTATGGTCAGAAAGGGATAATGTTAGAATGAAAATGACACACCAAGCTACTCATATTATCGTTCTATGGTTCCTATGAAAAATACAAAATATAGTGTTTCATAGAGATTCTTTTTCTGTTGGCACAGTCATTTGAGATACATATGATAATACCATACTTAAGCTTTGTAGAGTGAGGTTTAATTGGTGTTGTATCAAAACAACTGCAAAGAATGTTGCTTCTCTTGTAAGCCACAGAAAAACCATTCACACTAGAGAAGTTAGATGGATTCCTCCCTCTGCAGGATGACCGAAATGCAATTCATATAGGATATCCAAGGACAACCCTAGGCCTAGTTCTGCAGCATTTTGCATAAGAGATCATTCCAGAAATCTAACAGTTGCTAAAGTGTCAAATCCCCTGAGTAGATTAATTTAGTTATTAATGTGAAAAATATCTAAAGTGAATTTTTTGAAGAATGAATATCATAGTTTTCTAGTTAAAATTTCAAGAATAGTCGTGTGAAGTAATATCATAGTTTCCTTGCAAAGTCTCTAGAATACTCTAACATAATATTAGGATAATTATCTTGGAAAAATATCTAGATTATTCTTATATAACTAGAAGATAAACATTTACTAGAATATTCTTGTAGATGTATCTGGAAGGATTTCTAGAACCATCCATAGACTAGTATTAATAGGAAATGGTGTTGTAAATTTGTAACCAACCAAAATACAATCCAATTCAAGAAATCTCCTTCCACGACTAAGCTTCTCTTTCATAGTTTTCTCTTCTTTAGTTGAATCTTCCGATGTTAGTTAACGATCTTGGACTAGCAGAAGGTCTCTTCGACTATATTTTTCTTCTACTATTCTGTACATGGTATCTGAGCTAAAGTCATAGATTGGCTTGTGTTTATTTCAAGATTGGATTTGTGATCAATACAACTAGTTTGTCCGAATGAATTTAAGTGATTGCATTAATGGACTGTGAATAGAGTTGTTGAATCATTTTAATTACAAGGTATGGAAGACTTGTATGGAATCATAACTTGTGGGCGAGGATTTGTGGGATGTTATTAACGAGAGTAACACAAGTTCTCCGGATGACAGACCGAAGAATAGTTGTGCATACAAGAAGTGGAAGCGGATTAATGTGAAGGTGGAGTTCATTCTAAAGA
This sequence comes from Capsicum annuum, assembly GCF_002878395.1. Classification (NCBI taxonomy): domain Eukaryota; kingdom Viridiplantae; phylum Streptophyta; class Magnoliopsida; order Solanales; family Solanaceae; genus Capsicum; species Capsicum annuum. The sequence continues at coordinate 218,205 of NW_025845566.1, read as the reverse complement.
GGTCCATTTCCTCCAATTTATTTGATCATATTATAAAGTGTAAATTAGCTCATTAAAATTGGAGGATCCTTGACCAGTTGTTCAATAAGAAGAATGAAGCCCGACTACAAATTTTGGACGAGGAATTAGCGAAAACCATTCAAAGTAATCATTCAATTGTCGAGTACTTTATAATGATTAAGAACTTATGTTCTGATATTTGTTTATTAAATAAAGACGAGTCTATCTTTTGAAGCACAAATGTGAAGAATTATAATTGTGGTTTTAAATAAAAATATATTCCCTTTGCGGCATCAATTAAAGGATAGGCTCAACAATCATCATTGGAGGAATTTGAGAATTTGTTGTCTTCACAAGTGGTAGTAGCTTAACAATTGTTTGGTTAATTTATCAAAAAAAGAAAAGGAAACGCTCTTGTAGCTGACAAGAGCAACGTTGAAGGGAAAATAAGATATGTGCCTCACTCTCGATTCTCAGGTGGTTTACGTTCACCTGAAAAGAAAGAAGTCTTTTAACAATTATAGTATGAAGTTTCTCAGAAGTTATCGGTTTTGAAAAGTAGGACACATAAAAAGATATTACCGAGCTATAGAAAGCAACATGGCTCTAACATAAAAAGTTGTTGAAGAAGAAGAAGGCTGGGAAAGATGCTTAGCAGTTGAAAGTTGAGCGATAGATTCCTTTTCTTCCATAAATTTGGAGAATGATTGGAGCGAATATAATACAATCCATCTTGTGGAAAAGGTAGACAATAATAAGATGTGGTAGATGCTATTGAGGAAATCAAAGAAACAGATTCTGAAATTGGCAATAAAAGTTTGAACGTGACAAACATTGAAGTAGGTTTTGAGCAGACAGTCTTTGAAAATCAATATATTAGTGATGACTTAATCAGAGAAAACATTTAGGGAGATGTAGTGGAAGTTAAAGTCTCTGATCAGTCATCCATCATATCAAGGCCAATTACTGGCTCACTATAAATATTAAAAGTTGATGAAGAAACTAATGATCTAATGGATGATAAAGTGTAAAGTAAAGCCTCAATTATAGATAGAAAGACATGCAATATGATTGAAGATCTAGAAACAAAATTCAATAGTGGATCTTGTTAAGATACTGAGGCTTCACAGAAAATTAATGATCATATTATCATCGAATTAAATAAGGAAACTGATACCTATGACATATTCCTGTGTAATGGAGCCGCATCAAAAAGAGTAAGTTCTAAAATCTTTAATCCTAAAGTTTCAAACTTTACCATCGTATGTGCGTCTCCAGATAATGATGTTGTGGAGGAGTTCAGAAAAAGAGGGAGCTCAAAAAGTCAACATCATAAAACTCAATAAGGCCAAATCAATGAAGAAAAATCTTCATCATTGAAAGTAGAAAGAGGATTTGGAAAAAGACTGCTAAGAGTTTCACCAAGACATGGTTCAAAGCTTCGTTTGAGTTCTTCTGCAACGATTTTGGGATAGCTTCAAAAAAATCACTTTAAGGGGGAGTGTGAAAAATATCTTAAGTGAATTTTTGGAAGAATGAATATGATAGTTTTCTAGTCAAAATTTCTAGAATAGTCTTGTGAATTAATATCATAGTTTTCTAGTAAAATCTCTACCTAGAATACTCTAGCATAATATATAGGATAATTATCTTAGAAAAATATCTACATTATTCTTAGATAGCTAGAAGATAAAAGTTTGCTAGAATATTCTTGTAGATATATCTAGAAGAAATTCTAGAACCATCCATAGACTTATATAAATAGCGAAGGGTCTTGTACATTTGAAACCAACCAGAAGACTATCCAATTCAAGACCTCTTCTTCTATGACTAAGCTTTTCTTTCATAGCTTTATCGTGGTTAGTTGATTATTTCGATCTTAGTTAACGATTTTGGGCTAGCAGAAGGTCACTCCAACTACACCTTTCTTCTGCTAATCTCTACAATTAAAGCAATTGCAATTAGAGAAGGTATATTGTATTGTAAGGAGAATTAGTTAACCCATATCATTATAGAAACTGACTCTCTGTGTATGGTTTTGATTCTATAGGGAATTCGGGAAATTCCATAGATTGTGACCTTGAAGATCAACTCTATTAATAGATTAAGGAATACCAGATTAAGGAACACCTTTTATTATGAGTTCAACATTTCCTCTAAGAAGAAAATACTATTCTTGATTTTTTTGCTAATCTATTTTTTGTTGATGTAGGTAAATTTCAATTTAATAATTTTGAGGACACACCTAATGAAAGAAAGAAGATCATTAGTCTCGACAAACATAGTAATTTTCATATGAGAATCAGATTAACAGATGAGAAGACATTTCAACATTTTTAACTATTAAACTTGAACCAGGTTAAATATTTCAAGAGAATCTCATAGATATTAGCTGTCATTTTTCTTCTTATGCATTTAATGATTTCTGTAGTAATCATTGGCTAAAGAATTTTGCACTTGGTGAGAGCTTTGGGATGTTCAAACGGAACAAAATCAAGACTCGAGTCTTGCAAAGGTTGAAGATACATTTTGTTTCTATGGTGTTTCAAGCTAAAATCCTACATCAATTTTTGATGTGATATTTAGTACCTTTATGTCTGAGTTTGTTTCCAGCGCCCTTTTTCTAGATGGTGGTTTAATTTCTTTGCAGGGTTCAACCCATCAAAAATTAGATATTCGTAATCGAACTCGAACTTAGGAGAATTGCTTACCTCGATATATATTCACGGGTTATCTTCGCATACTTTGTACATGAGGACCTCATAATTGTTTTGTAGGTCACCGCAACAAGAACACTAAGATTAGTTTAAAAGCTGGAGTTTTATCTAAGCTCAAATACCCACTTACCTTTTTTGACGATCTACACTAGTCGAAGATGATTGAGGACCAGAGAAGGAAGATGTTTCATGGCTCAAAAAATCTATGGAGATTGATTTTCTTCCTCTAAACTTACACAGGACGATGGAGGAGGATGAAGAAGTCCTAGATAGTTATGCTCGTAGCGCTTTAATTTCTAGTTATGAATTTTTTTACTTAAACTTATTTTATATTAGTATTTGTTTCTTGTTTTTTCTCTTTTGGTATTTTGTTGATTGGGCCAGTTATGGGCTTGATCTGATTCTTACATAACTTCGGCTCTTTTTGTCTCTTTAATAAATAATAAATAAGATCACTAATGTGGTCATTTGACTTTTTAAAAAAATTATGACTTTCTATTATCATTTTTTTTTTTTTTTTGAGAAATCGAATTCTTGCACAATGAATATATGGAATGAGAAATTACTAATAATTTACTGCAAGACTAGTTCATACGATTTGTTTGTGAATGTGAACCACTATTCCATAGTGAAGTTACCAATTTTATGGGGAGGCAACAGTCAAGGGATCACTAGGCTAGGCCTAGTAGACAATTCTTAAACCCAAAAAATATATATTAGTTATTTCTAAAATCAAAAAAAAATAAAAAAAAAAAAGAAGAAGAAAAGCAACAAATTTCTAACATTTGACTATGTATCACTGAATGATTTAGTTGCTCGCTTGAAAGATAAACTGTAAAATCACGAATAACTGAATAATTTATTTATACAGATCCTTCCAATAACAAAGCTTAAAGAAAATTGCCTTTGACAAAAGTAAATTATCTTTTTTTCAAACCGCTCCTTATTAGTTGTAGCCCAAGTTCACCTATAAATACCCCTAATAATCCTTTATTTTTCACACCTTTTCTACTTATAATCTCTCCAAATTTATTTCTCTCTTGAATTTTGGTCAAAACTCTATGTTAACTATTTGTGGTAAAGTTGCCAAGTAGGAACTTTTTTATCAGTCTATTCTAATGTTCAAAACATCCGATTCAGCCTTTTTGTATGCTGCTAGGCACCTCTAAAGCGTACAAGTAAAGTGTGAAATATTATGACCAAATAAATGGTTAAAATAGAATTTCATGTAAATTTGTATTGAAATTTATAAGCATGGGATTGGAAGTAATAAAGGTGGGACACGTCCCAGACACTTGGAATAGAAAAACCACATTGAAAAGGTGAGGAAAAAAATCAGGGCTTCTAAAATATGAAGTTTCTCTCTTTTCATTAATTTATTAAAATAATAGATCTTGTCATAAGCTTCTAATCTGAATTAACGAATAACAAAGTAATACAAACTAAATTTAAAATTTCATCAAGAGTTTAAGGTTTCCAAAGAGGTTTATAATTATGTCTTGGAACACTCCACCCATTGTGTGTTCTTAATAATCATGTATTACGAGTTCTTAAACATATTTGTAATGTCTTGGACCACTTCACTTATTGCTTGATTTTAGATTGAATGTTCAGATTCTTTCGCAGCTAATACCTGATGATGATTTTGTGCTGCACCATTCTTGAGCAATGAAATATTTCGAATTAGGTTTTCTTGAATATTCCACCTGTATTTATGCACCTTTTTCTTTTAATAAAAAGTCTCTTTAAAGATATATAATTTTGATTTGTACCCCTCTATTAATCATCTTTTTGCGTAATTTGCTTTCATTTTCTTAGAGAAAACACTAAAGGAAAAAATGTTTTAAATCACTTGTGCATCATTTGTTTAAAATATGGGCTCACGAAAATATTAATGGTGGGAACTGGGAAATTACACATTTACTCCATTTCATATTAGTTGGCCACTAGGGACTTAGCATACCATTAATAAAAAAAATTTATTATGTATTATTTTATCAAATTAGCCTTATTGATTATGCTTTGAAATTATAAATTTAAGTTTATGGACTTTATTTAGTCATTAATGATAGGGATAGTATCGAAAGAACATAATAATATTCTCTTGATTTTATAAAAGGAATAACCAAATTGAAACAAACATATTTAGAAAGAAGACCAACTAAAAAGAAATGGAGAGCATATCTTTTTATTATTATTTTCATTAGGCTAGCCCTGTAATAATATATTTTTGATTAGGGTCTAAGTTGAAAACATGGGTGGTAGGAATGTTATTTGGGGGTTTATAATACTTTAATCCAATGTTCGAAATGTTGTAAGGATCTTGTATGAAGATGAGGGGAGAATCATAACCCGTTGGATCCGTTGAAGTTTGGGTTGATTAGTAATCCTCCTATTTACTTGTTTAGTCCCTCAAAGTTTCGGTTGGTGTCTAACCCAAATTGATTCATGGGAAATTTTATCAAAATAGTTTCAAAAAGTCATTTATTTTATTTGATATTATGTATAGTCATAATAAAGAAAAATAATATTTCCTCCGCTTCATTTTATGTGTCGCCATTTTATTTTTAGTCTCTCCCAAGAAGAATGTCGTCTTTCTTTATTTGATAACTATTTAATGACGTCATCCTCATTTTATCCTTAGTGGCCCCCCTTTATAAGAAAAGAGAATTAAAAAGTGAACTCTAAGAGGGGTCCTGAACATTAAAAAGTCATCATTTATTGCATAAACTCCATGTACGATCAAATGACAAAACATAAAATTGGACGGAGGGAGTAATATTATAACATACTAAAAATTTTGTATAAAAACAAACAAAATAAAGCAAATAAACATAGTAAGAGTTAGTGGTCTGGATTATGACCCG